>NW_019396785.1:18578-147470 GCF_000591075.1 Eurytemora carolleeae | reverse complement strand
TAAATAAATGTTATAGAATATTTGGTTTTTTTTTCTGATTTCTTTATTAGAATATTTTTGACTTTTTAAAGGTCAACAACAAGATATTCGGCTGAGGCGAATATATTTCCATTTGACCCTTCTGATCTTATTCTTCGTGAGAACTAGCCTGGTCTTGTGGCATAAAATGGCCGATGACAATGTTTTCTACCCCAGCTATAAGATAAATGCTGTTTCACTCCTTTCTCCCCTAGCTATGCCCTTTAATGGTGCCGACTTGATATCTACCAGATAAGAAAGGGTTCAAGGCGCAAGAAATTTAAAGACCGGAACCCTCATATCTGATGCGTCATATCTGTGTACTGCAGTGGGAGGAGTGGGAGGAAATCAAAACAAAGAATGGGCAAGGAATCATTTTTGCGGGGGCGGGAGAATAAGAATATTGCTATTGTACAGTGAAACCCTTGATAACGAATACATCGGAAGAATTTATCAAATTTCGTCTTGACAATATTTCAATGAGTTTTATACTATTACGTAAATTTCAGTATTTGCGAAAATAAATAAATAGCCATGAATATGCGGGAACAGTTTTAAAGAGTTCAATATAATCATTTAATTAAAAAACCAAATATCTGCAAAATTCCATTATCAGAAAGTGAAGAATACAACATTTGATGAATTTTTTCGATGTATTCGTTATTAAGGGTTTCACTGTAAATATGAACATCATGATTTATGATTATGAAATGCACTCTGTTCCTTAAAATCGTGTAAGTAAGTTTTCCAGGAGATGAAAATTATATTTACCAAGATTAACTGTATCAGGATGTGAGACAATATTTTAAAAAATTCAATTGTTGAGGTATAAAAGCAAATTACATATAAAAAGAAACCCTTAAAATGTAAATTGCATTCCAGGAAGAATTCAGTAATACAAATATTTTTTATAAATAAGACGACATTCTATTGTGCTGTATGAAAAGACTAGTTGGGTTTGTATACTTGAAATAGATTATCAAGTACAGTAGTTGGCAACAGAGAGATGGACAAATTATACGCGACGTCACAAGTGTCAAATATAACAAGGAGAAAGAAATTTTCTCACATCAGTTGACATATTTTCCAAGATTAAATAAAAAGAGTGTAAAAACAGAAAATAAAGAAAACATAAAATTGCACTTATTTTACCGTAAAATAAGCACTTTATTTCAAAATTATCACTATTATTAATAATTTTGTCGGACACAAAAACTAAGTTGACACTTGTGATGTCAGAATACAGCTGTACTGAGAGTGTACACATTCTACGTTGCCATCTATTCTATTAGAATCTATTTGGTATACTTAAACTATGGGTGTTGGTCCATTTGGGTACAGGCTTCAAGTAAAAAGTATGCTTCCTAAAATTTGAGGACATCTTTAAAAAGCAGAATTTTCAACCACCCCAATCTTTTTGATCTACCCCAAGGAGTATGGAATAGAATGGAGATACAACTGACGCGGCCCGCCCTACCATACGATTATGCATCCTTTGCAGACGGGTACTCCATTTGTATAAGAAATTTTCAGAATAGGTTATTGTATACGCGGTATAATTGCACATCAGACAAATATTCATCAATCATGTATAATTCTATTCTATACTCCTTGATCCACCAAACCGTGTAAACTTGAAATATCGTTAAATGTGCTTTCTTAGTTTCCTATTCTAGCAGTGGCTTACACACATACAATTTATTAGGTTAGTACATGAAATTGATCAATTCGCAAATCTTTACTTCCCGGACAATATATACTGACAATACTAGGTTTCCAGATAGAAAAGAGAAAACAACAGAAAAACTAAAAAACACGATCATTTCAAAACGTTCGTTTAATTTGCATATTTTTCTCTCAGGGTCAAAATTTGGCATAGTACAAGAAAAGCAAACGTTTAAAATAAACAATTTCACTATTTTGTGAAGCCGCTAAAAAGTCCAACCAACTTTTTAAAAAACGAACCAACCTGTCTCGCATCGCTTTGACAAGGAGTGACTACAGACCCGTTTCTCTTGATGCTACAGGTAACACATTTCCTTGATAACAACATCACTAAACATCATATTATTGAAATGTCTTCTTATTTTACAATTATATGCATGTTCCAATATAGGTTTTTAATATCTATGTGAAAGTTAAAGCCTTGAACTTATCAACTTAATACTTGTTGGTAGTTTGCTATCTTTTCGCCGGATGAATTAGAAATTCTTATATTCCTCTAAATTAATTTTCCAAAAAACACTGTGTGGCCATCCCTAGCACTTTCTCCGGATTCAGCTGTACTCTGATAAAGCCGGAGGCTCGGAGTTTAGTATTGAGTCCTCTGTCGGGAGGATAACACTCACACACATACCCCCCCCCCACTCATTGACAATCACCTCTTCCAAACATATTAACACTTTTTTAAATAAAAAATACATAAAGACAGTTTCTATTACTTTTTTTGTTGGCCATACATTGATTTTTTTAGATAAAATGTATCAGCTCAAACAGTTTTATTTTAACATGATAAGTAAAAAACAGTGAGTTCACCACATAAAGGTAAATAAAAATATATATATTTATATTTAGATAAATAAAACACTAATTTGAAAATCAAGGATGTTTGAGAAAACAGGCCAAGTTTACTAATTATAGAAATAAGTTTTACATTTTTGCCCATTTACTCCAAAACATGTATCTTTTGAATAGGCCTGGGCATTGTTTTTATGTATTATATGTCATACATCTATGTATACATACATATCTATGAGAACTTGCTTGATTTGGTGCAGCAGCAGAACTAAACCTGTAAATCTATGTACCAATAACAATAAAGACCTAGGTGAATCTTCCTGTAAACCTTTAAACCAATGACCCCATAGACCAATCTGGGGCGTTTGCAGGAATTTGTCTTTTGTATATGCACTTGAGACCTACGCAATATATGTTTAAGCATACAAACTAATAAGCTTATTTACTAAAAAACTTTACATCCAAATTAACACCTATGCATACAATCCTGTTAAACCTTTAGATTTGTAAATCCATACCTATCATAGACCTTCAGGTCAGGGCACCCACAAAGACGAGAGACGATTGAACGCAATTTATTTATTATTATTTCTTACGTGGTTGGTTCAGTGCAGCCTTACACGACTTCATTATCTTCACCAAATCATTTAATAAATCATATATAGACTATTTTTAAGAAATTTTATCCCAAATGACACCATCTTCTGTCATATTCAAAGAGTGTAAGGTCGGATAAAAGTTCAATTCTTTGTAGGTGGTAACCCTCTTTTCCAAGATAAACTGTTTATATTTAGGATGAGGCGGCGTGGAAAGGTTGGGCTAGGATTGGCCCTAGTTTGGTTTGGTGGAATGGTCTACTATATTCAGATTACAAAAGACGAAGTAATAGAATTAAAAACATATTAGTTTACTTTTTTTAAAGGGACATTCTCCAGAGGGAAACCGTACAATTTTCAAAATTGGAAACTTCCCAAGTGTACAATTTCTTAAATGACAAATTTCTTTGCTTAAACGCTCGCTCCCTAATATACCTCCTGGCACGGCATAGACTCGTTTATGGACAGCTTTGAGATTTAGTTAACTAGAAAGCTTCCTTTGGGACAATTCTTTTAGTAAATTACCTAACACCCTAAATGAGATTTTAGTCCAAACCCTTGAGATTTGCCATCCTCCCATCGTTGATGAAAGACCATCTAACCATAGATATTCTTATTTTGCAGGAAAAGAATCGAGGAATTATGCTGAAACCAAATCTAGATTCTAAGGCTATAAATAAACCTGGATCTAGGTATTCACAATATTCATACATGGTTACCCTCAAAGGATTAGAGCTAAGAGATGATTTAGTAGATTTTGATAATATATTTTGGGTCCCTCCTTTTCAGCTTTTCATTGGTTTCTTCTTAGATGAATCGACTCATGCAATATAGTATAGGGTTATTCGCAAATCATGAGACTTCAGAGACGACTGTACGTAATTCATTTTGCTCATTTTCTTTATATCCAGGTACCCAGTAACTGGACACGCATCTTTTCTAGATCATGTATTATACCCGTTAAAAACTATAGATCTGGTCCAAATTAAACCTTTAGATCTTTAAATTCAAAGTTTTTAGGTCGTCGTTAAAGTCTCATTTAATGTGGGTAACCCGTATAACGTTATAGTACATGATACTGATCTCAGTTGTTTTTAAAGTTTTTGGCCTTTTTTTTTGAAGGCTTGTAGCCTTGTTCACCTATCTAATAATTATCATAATATAAATACCCAAATTTCTGCACTATAGGAATAAGAAAGTCAATTGCAAAGCTCATTTAGGTGCCTTTTTCTTTTTGTAAAAAAAACGAAATTTATATTTTTAAGTTTCGTTAATTTTAGAAATATTTTCCGTAGATTGGACCAGTATACGATGTAGCAATGATAAAACAGGGATTTTAATTTAAATCGGGTGGTATATATATATATATATATATATTAATAATAAACTGAATATTCATGAAATATGCCGAAATTATATGAATGAAATAAAGTATTTCTTTTTGAATAGATAGATGTAAACAAGGCCAACTGTTAACTCAATTAATGGAATACATACATACAGGGTGTCCCACATAATATTGGATCGTGCTTAAACTGGAAACGAAAACAACATTTTTTTGAAGATTTAACTTATTTAAACCATTATAAAAGGCGTTTTAAAAATTTTCATAGAGAAAATACACACAAGGATCTTTGAGTATTTTATTTGTAATCTGGCTTACAAGCTTGGAGATTAACCAACATGATATGGAACACTCTTCTACATGACATATGTGTTATGTATCGAATATATTTAATACCTATACTTTTTTAGCTAAACAATATTATTTGCATAATCTACTTCATATCAATAATTTTGATATAAAAATCGCGAAGTAACTGATTTTCAGATTCGTTTTTTGTTGCAACTATGTCGTAGTCCTTAGATATTTCAAATTGGGAATTAGTCCAGATCAAATGGTCAAAGTTTGAAATACCAAAGGTTTACATCAGCTCCCTTAAAACAAAACTTTACCACCAATTTTATGTTGTATATTATGTTTAAAGTAAAAAAAAGACCTTTTAATCAGAACTTTATCACCTTTGGTTACAAATCTACAGTGTTGTGATCAAGTATTACTGCAACAAAGTTTTACTTCAGAAATCTACTAAAATATATCTAAAATATATCTAAAATTCATCTAAAATATATCTAAAATATATCTGAAATATATCTAAAATATATCTAAAATATATCTAAAATATATCTAAAATATATCTAAAAATCACTCAAATTTGGTTTTTTGTCTATACATTACTGTATAGAACATTTGGATTTATGTAGGAAATCCGTTTTCCACAATTCCATCTCCATCTGCAGGAGACAAAAGTTCCGTAGTCTCAAATTCTCCTTTTTCCTAAGATCAGTGCACCCCACCTGCACATTGCACATGCACATTCGACATCTTTTAAAGCTGATGGTGGCCACTTCGAACATTTATAGCACATAAAGTAAATGTTTAGCGGTGTTTTGTATTTTTTTGTATGAATAAAAATGTAAAAAGGTTTATGTATTTATTGATTTTTGATCCATTGTTGCAGTAATACTTGTTAGTTTGTTTAATTTTTATATTATCATTAATTTCGCTTTATTTTCAGTCCCAATGCAGATCTAAGCTTTCAAGAACGATCAAAGCCTCAATATTTTGACGAGAAGAATTATCTCAGGAAAGATTCATTCATTCATATACAATCGGTCTTAACCTTGAAAGGGATCGCCAAAGCGGGGGAAGGCAGGCGGCCATGAGCCACCACTATTTTCCTATCCGTGCCACATATTAGCTTTTTTCTCTTCTGGTAGCCATGAGCCACCACTATTTCCCCTTCCGTACCACCACATTTGACTCTTCCGGGCAAAACTACTTTTTAAATGGTATATTTAGAATGGGAAATAGTGGTGGCTCATGGCTGCCGGAAGAAAAACAAAGCTAATATGTGGTACGGAATGGGAAATAGTGGTGGCATATGGCCGCCTGCCTTCCCCCGCTCATCGCCAACGTAATTTTGATTTTTTCTTTATTCAAACATTGCAACAATCGATGAAAATTGATAGTGACAATGTAGGACGTTGCCAGAATTTAACAGGTTCAACACCGTAATTTGATAAAATCTCCCGCACTGTTGTTAGTCCCGTTGTCAGAATTTAACAGGTTCAACACCGTAATTTGATAAAATCTCCCGCACTGTTGTTAGTCCCGTTGTCAGAATTTAACAGGTTCAATAACGTAATTTGATAAAATCTCCCGCACTGTTGTTAGTCCCGTTGAGAATCGAGATGAGGTCTTACTTATATTTATGCTTACAGGCCCTTTAAAAAAATAATTTCCTCTAAATTGCCATCTCAGATTCGGATGAAATCAAAATCCCTTTGAACGATTTAATGGCTTTACGCTTTAAGTTAAAGATAATATTTGTCTCAATTGAAACTTTTTGATATTTGTGAGTGAACCTGGAATTATGGAAGAAAAAAATATATAACACTTTTTTTAAAATGAATGGTGCTGTTTTTTAGAAATGGACTGCCAACTGGAGAAGATCCCTATAAAAAGAATAAATTCAATCAGGTAATAATAAATAATCTATCTTGATCCTATTAAAGGAATTGATTATACTTGTCACAAAAAGGGTATATCTTCCTCATAAGTTCTTATACTTCATCTAGTTTTATTTTCTAAAGTATGCCCTGTATATTATCGAATGGTGTTCTGCACACACACTTTAAAAAAAAAACTAGATGTAAAAATCAATTATAAATAAACATTTCAAACATTTAAATTCCTATGTCTGAAGCCGAAATAGACAAAAACAAATTAATTTGTTTTGGCACTATTGAAAATAGTTTGAAATATCATTTCATTAGAAGCAGTATTTCCCACAGGCTAATACAGACTGCTCATACGCTCTGATGGTATACCCTTGCAGGCCTATTTGTTGTCCCGGCACGCCATGATACTTTTCCATAAGGTTTTTTTTTGTTGCATATAATACCCATTTAGGGGTTTTTGCAGATTTTGTATTTCGTATCCAAAGAATCCTTAATTATCCCTGAATACAGATGTCTGTAGGTTGGTCGTGTACTCCAGTTGTACACAATGGAACCTGCTGTGGAAAATATCGCATTTACCAGCGTGTGTGCAGTCTACGGTATCTCCATAGATAAAGATAGATTGCGCATAAGACAACATTTTTCATCTTGAAAGATATAAATGTACAGAGATGTTTTAAAGATATTCCTATTATATAGATTAACTAGGTCGGTTGTGAACATTGGCTGTTCTTATGTCATTGAGTACTTGTGGTGTACATGAGTTCTGTAGAGAGAAATTTAAGTTAGTTTAGTCCTTCTTATGACCTTCTTCAGTTCTCGTCAATATGATATATTGCTCAGTGAAATAATTTGATATTCTCAAAATAAAATTCACTTCTGAGTGGTTTAATAATCATGAAAACACCAAACCACCCCACTTATCATTGAAGTACACTTTGACCCCTAGAGGTATAAGTTCGCGGACTGTACAATTCTTGGTGATTTTGAGTACATAAGCTATCTATGTTTATTTATTTATCTATGGGTATCTCTAAAAATATCTCACGTAGTCGACCCCCTTTTTGATCTCCAGCTGGCGCCCCTAAAGTTTTCAAGATACATCCTGGCAAGAACACCATTCAGGGATATACAAGGCATACTTTGTGGTTGTACAACTCCTTTATAAGATTAAAACCCATCTTTACTATAGTGATAACCAGAAAACACACCATTTGTACAGATGAAACAGACCAATTTCAATAAACTAGTGATATATAAGCGCCTTATAAAACTATTTGCTTTGGAATAGAGTCAAATACACTTCAGTATTGCAATATTCTCCTCTTCATATTCCATTGTTTTCTGGTTATCACAGTATCCGGACAATTTTACTTACAATATGTTTAGAAACAACACTAATATTTAAAGTTTTCAGAAAGCTAGCGACAACCTGCCGAGCAACAGGTAAATTTATCATATTGTAAATTAATAACTTTAAAGTGAGCTTTTATTTAACGATTTTCATCAACAATTCACAACTAGATATTAAAAAATATAGTTTAACTAAATATAGATTTTTTTCAAGATGAATTTTTTCTTCGTCGATGTTTATATTTTGCACTTCTTTTTGGGGAAAAAATGAAAAAATTTAAATTGCTATTTGTATACGTCGCGTTGGGTTCTTTAAAATATTTTTGACCGTCCTTTCAGATGTTGGTAAAAAAATCCTTTTAAATGTAGATAAGAAGAATATTTCACAGATACTTTCAAAGAATTGCCTTTCTAAAGTGATTTTTATATATTACTTTTATAAAAAAAAAACTTGTTAAAACAAACCGGAAACCTATTTTTACTTGTGTGTATTAATATAACACTGTATAGAATAAGTGTGTTACTGCAACTGTAACTGTACACTTGCTGTATGATGTACTAGGCTTTTAGGGCGCTTCACGCCCATCTTCCATTTCAATTGTGAACATGTTCTCCTTGAGTATATTGTAAAACAAAAACAAAAGCAAAACAAAAATAGAACATTTTTAGGGGATTTTATAAAAAAAATGTTGTGGAATTTCAAAATTTTCAAACATAGAATTTTTAAGGTGGCAAATTGGGGCCCGATAAGTTTAAAGCCGTTTTGACATTTCTTGTATGCAAACGGACGTACAGATAGACAGACACACAAACAGACAGACAAGCAAAGTATATATAAATAAACTGTACGAGGAAGTGTAACTGTAACTTTACAGTTACTTAATGATGCAAAAACTGTTCAGAGTTAGTGTAATTGTAACTGTACAGTTACTGTATGATCTGTACACACTGTACAGTGTAAGTGTGACTGCACGCAATTGAAACTCTATATTTAACTGTAACTTTACAGCTGCTGTACATTGAGCTATTGGGCTTTTATTGTTGATAATCACTCATGTAATCAATTGCTGATTTAGATAATCTATATTGCATACAAAATATATATTTAGATTAATAATACTGTTTATAAAGATATCTTTATTGCATACAAAATATATATTTAGATTAATAATACTGTTTATAAAGATATCTTTATTGCATACAAAATATATATTTAGATTAATAATACTGTTTATAAAGATATCTATATTGCATACAAAATATATATTTAGATTAATAATACTGTTTATAAAGATATCTATATTTGTGAAATCTAATCTGATAATTTCAATTGTTAAAACTTTTCTTTTTCGGATTAAAAAAAATTGTAATTTGTTTTTAATTTGGCCGGAGTTATGAAGTTAATATTTTACGTGACATACATAAAGCTTCCGGTTTATTAACAACATAAAAGTGCACTATTTTAATCAGATGACATATGGCAGTAAAAAAGTCCAATTTGAAGTGAGGGTTTAAATAGAACCGTGGAAGAATTTAATAGACTATTTTAGGATTATTTTTTTTGTGTGTGTCAATATCTAGCCATTTTATTCCTGGTAGAAATCAGTCATTCGTTTTTTATTGATATTTCGATGTATCTTTTAATAGTTTTGAGTCTATCGTTTTTGATTAAATAAATAAATAACTAAATAAATAAATAAATAAATAAATAAATTTTTAACAGTTTTTAACAGTTTTCAACTGTTTCTTGTGGTAAAGCTGATAATTAACAATTTAGTAGGATACATTTTTCATTTGTTCACATTGGATAAACATTAAAATGTAAACTTTGTTTGGTTAAAATTGTAAGGTTCATTTAATCATCAGATATTTTGCTACAGTGAGAACCAGAAACATTACAGTGTATTTAACGTTATAGTTACAAGTCAAAAAAATTAATTTATAACTTATTAAACCACTTATCCAGTTACATGGGACTGCTTGAGTCTAAACTGTCGTCTTCATATGCCAGAGTTTTCTGGTTATCATGCTGCAAATGAATATTATAAAACAAAATATTAAGTTTAATTCAATTTTCTTAGCATCTGAGACTTAAATGTTAGTGAAGTTCAGTATATTTTATGCCACTACCAAAGTTTAAATTGAATATTTTGTTGTTGAAAGGAATTGCGCAATAATTAATTGCATTTATTGCGTACCAAAAGGTTTCAATTTAATTTTCTTGAAAAATTGAAAAACAAACGCAAGAAAGTTGGACGGGACGGAATTGCGCGCAATTCCGCGCAATTCCAATGCGTTTATTTGCGCGCAATTATACGGAATTGCGCGCAAGTCAAATTCACTTCCGTTGGAAACCCTAGTGAAAACTGTATTATCTTCAATGTGACCCATGAAACTTTGAAATAGGAAAAAAGACTTCTAGACTCAAGTAATGATTTTAAACAGTTCATAAAACATCTATAAATGGTAAAATTTGCTTTAAACAACATCAAAAAGATTTAATGGCATCATCCTATTCCACAATTTTCTGGGTCTTACTGTATATTTTATTTATTTGTTTATATGTTCTATAGCGTGCTGGAACGGAGCCCGACAAATCTGATCAAGGAGATTATCCTGGTTGATGATTTTAGCGACAATGGTAAGAGTTTATATTGTCGGGAACTTTAGATAAGTTTAGTTGTTGTCGTCAGTACTTTAATAAGTACGTTTTGTAGGGTTTAAATAGGAGTGGGTGAAAAAGAATATCCTGCATAAAAAAGTATTTGATCTTTAAATACAATCAAAATCTTATGAATCGGTATTAAGTAACAATTCCTCAATTGCTTGAAGATTTTCAAATATAATATCAAGTACAATAGGTGGCAACAGAGAAATGGACCAGATATACACGACGTCACAAGTGTCAAACATAACAAGGAAAACAAAATTTTTTAACATTGGTGACATGTTTTCCAAGATTCAATAAAAAGGTGTAAAAACAGAAAATAAAGAACACATAAAATTGCACTTATTTCACTGTAAGATAAGCACTTTATTCTAAAATTATCAAGCTATTATTAATAATTTTGTCGGACACAAAACTGAATTAACACTTGTTACGTCAGAATACAACTGTACTAAGAGTGTACAAATTCTACGTTGCCATCTATTGTACCAGAATCTATTTGGAAGATTGTGAAAGAACAAAAAATAAAATAATCAAAATATGTAGGAGTCTTTTTAAATCAAAATAAATATGTTCAGTGAGAACCATTGGAACAGGAAGACGACTTTTAGACTCAAGTTATGACTTTAAATTGTCCAATGAACACGAGACACAGCAATTGTGCAGTGTAAACAGACCCGTTTCACTAAATAAGTGATTTTATAAGTTAATAATAAAACTATTTGCTCTATGACAACATCAAATACACTTAATTATCGCTTTAATATCATTTACCCATTCCAAAGTATTTCATTTTCCCTGCCGAGGATTATTTTGAATTCCGACCGACTAAAACCCTCCCTATGTTCTATGCAAACCAACAGGCAGACAAACATCAAACATCGGGGGTTAAAACACAAAATGGAATGAGAAGAATTTTTTTCTCACTCAAACAGATTATTTAATCTAAGGATTCCAATTGTTCAAATTAAGTCTGAAAATAATGTGAAAACTAATTTTTTCTTTAGCTGCTGATGGAGAGGAATTAGGTGCTATTGACAAGGTAATCTACTCCAGTCATATTTACAGACAGTCAGAGCCAATAAAGAAAAGAAATGTAAGTCGTCTCTGTTTAATGTCTTAATCTTCGCTCTTATATATGTGTTCGCTATAGCTGGCATAACGGCTAGACCAAATTGGATGAAATTTTTGAGGGAACCCATGAGAATCCCGCGTGTGACAAAGGCTAAAGAATCGAAATTTTTGTTTTAGGTTTCCAAATTTTAAACCCAGGTACTTTAGCTGTTAGTGACAAAACTAAATGCAAATATAACCATAAAAAAAAGTTGGCAACGAAATAGATAAAATTACAACTAAAGGGAACCTTGAGTGTGAGAGTAAACAAATTTCAGAATTAAGAACTAATAATACAGGTTGCAGTGTTGAGAAATGATAATACATGTTGTTGCAGTATTAAGAAATGATAATACAGGTTGCAGTGTTGAGAAATGATAATACATGTTGTTGCAGTAATAAGAAATAATAATACAGGTTTCAGAATTAAGAAATGATAATACAGGTTGCAGTATTAAGAAATGATAATACAGGTTGCAGTATTAAGCAATGATAATACATGTTGCAGTATTAAGAAATGATAATACAGGTTCAATTGTTGAGAAATGATAATACATGTTGCAGTATTGACAAATGATAATACAGGTTGCAGTATTAAGAAATGATAATACATATATGCAGTATTAAGAAATAATAATACAGGTTGCAGTGTTGAGAAATGATAATACATGTTGCAGTATTGACAAATGATAATACAGGTTGCAGTATTAAGAAATGATAATACATATATGCAGTATTAAGAAATGATAATATATGTATGCAGTATTAAGAAATGATAATACAGGTTGCAGTGTTGAGAAATGATAATACATGTTGTTGCAGTAATAAGAAATAATAATACAGCTTTCAGAATTAACAAATGATAATACAGGTTTCAGAATTAACAAATGATAATACAGGTTGCAGTATTAAGAAATGATAATACAGGTTGCAGTATTAAGAAATGATAATACAGGTTCAATTGTTGAGAAATGATAATACATGTTGCAGTATTGACAAATGATAATACAGGTTTTAGAATTAAGAAATGATAATACATATATGCAGTACTAAGAAATGATAATACAGGTTGCAGTATTAAGAAATGATAATACAGGTTGCAGTATTAAGAAATGATAATACAGGTTGCAGTGTTGAGAAATGATAAGCGTGAAGGATTAATGAGATCACGTGTTAAAGGAGCTAATTTTGCCACAGCTCCCATCCTTACATTCCTAGACAGCCATTGTGAATGCAATCAGGTCAGAACAGAAAAATCACATAATAAATTGTAAATTTGTTAATTTATTTGGCTTATGGTTTAGAATGTCTGAAGAGTCATGAGGAATCGATTATCTTAAAGTAAAAGGGACTGTAAGCATAATTTCAAACCAAGATGGATATGTCCTTATCACAACGGTATCCCTGAAACCTTTATCTCATGAATAGTGTTTCTAGGTTTAAAAGGAAATAATTTTGATGATTCATGCATGTTTTCATGCAATAGAAATGCACAAGTTATTGTTGTAGAGGACCCACAATTGAAAATAATCAGTTTTTAAAACTATATTTATATTTAATTCATTCTTGATTAGACAAAGCGTTTCGGGTACCATTTGAATCAACATTGACATTTTTGCATAGAATGTACTTGAAATTACGCTTACAATCTCTAAATGCTATTTATGAAAAATTTGAAATCAGATCGACATGATTTAATGTTATAATATATTTTACTTAAAATTGAGAAAAATGTGCTCAAAGGTGACAGAGGTGACATACCTGCCATTTAACCCAAAAGAATTGAATCTACTCGAAATGTATGGCATTGATACAGGGGTGTATATTTTTCAGGAAGAGGGGGGTTCAAATGATGCTTTTTTTATTTTTTGATACCCAAAAATAAATTTATTTTCCCCTGAAAATATTTGATTTACCCAAAATCAGTTTCAAGCATCATAACTTTTTGATGAAAAAAGGGGGGGGGTAGGAGTAAATGATTTTTCTTGATAACAATTTTAAAACTGATAATAATAATTATAACGGCAAAGAAACTGAACATTTAAAAATTTTCTCCGATCTCAAATTTTAAAATGTCATATCTTTGCCTGAAGGTGTGCAACCTTTGATTTTTCAAACCATTTCATCTAGCAGAATTCACAGTATTTCATCTAGCAGAATTCACAGTATTTCATCTAGCAGAATTCACAGTATTTCATCTAACAGAATTCACAGTATTTCTTCGTGATTTGATTTTAAGCAATTTAATCGAAGTGCTCAGGTTTCTGCATAATGACTTTTTTAAAAACTTTTTGTAAATGATACTTACAAGGTGTGTTTGATCAACAATGCGAATTATATTGTAATTTCATTATTTATTGGAGAATTTCCCTGATCTAAATCTTGTTGGAAAGGAAAAGTTGTTAGCGTTTGATTGCATTTAAAAAAATCTGAAACATAAAAAATTTAGTCTTCAACCTGCAATTGAGTAGAATCAAATCATCCAACAATGCAAGAGCTGCAAGCTAGCATTTTTTTTAATTCTTACAGGTCGGCCATTTCTTTAGATATATGAATAAATAAGCACATTTTAGAAACATTATACCAAACAGAAAACAGAAAAAAAGGAATTTTTATTTAATTGCCGAGTTGGTGGTTTCAAGGTGTAGGTGCGTAGCAGAAAAATCGACGATTTTGCAGCTAAAGTTCCTAATAAAATGACGATTTTGCAGCTAAAGTTCCTAATAAAATGACGATTTTGCAGCTAAATTTCAAATTTTCAAACAATGTAATTTTTAAAAATTTTGTCTTTTTAGAACAGTCTTTGCGATTTCTAAAATGATCTAAAACAACAATCTAAATTAAGGATTTAACGAATATTTTAACACTCAAATTAAAAAATGGCCAAAAAATTACGCTTTTCTGTCGGCTACAGATTACAGAAATAATGGCAAAAAAATCATTTTGAATTTTTCTTAGTTTCGTATATTTCTATTCAAAAGAAAAAGAGCACGAAAATTCTCCAATAAATAAAGAAATTACAACGTAATTTGCATTCTTGATCAAACACACCTCGTAACATTATACGATTTATTATTATCTTTTTTGTTTAGCATTGGTTGGAATCCTTACTAGAAAGAGTTCAACAAGATTACAGGTTGGCTGAAAACAAAAATAATAAGAAAATAAATATTAAAATTGTTTAAATTTTATATCTTACATTTGAATATTTAGAAGTGTAGTGTGTCCAATCATAGATGTTATAAGCATGGATTCCTTTCAGGTTGTTGTTTTTAAAGGCATTTAAAGATTTTTTTTAAAATCGTTTTAAGTTTTAATACAATAGCTAAGTAACTTTTTTTTGGGAACGTACGTTTTTAATCTGCTTATTTACGGTTAATTGAACTAACGTAACGGACAAGTCTATTCAGTAAAAAATACCTGTTCTTCACATTAGTAAGATTTTTGATTTGAAATTTCAAAAAATCTTGGTTTATCTTCGTTAGTTAGTTTAGATAATTTCTAGGTTAATATGTCTAAATATTACCATTCATTCATGCAACTTTGTCCAGCCTTAAATATCCTGTGATTTATGTTTTAACACCTAACAATTCATTTTTAGAATTATATGTTTTGACCCAGAAAAGCTTAACTTTCAGTATGTTGGTGCGAGTGCCGATCTTCGAGGAGGGTTTGACTGGAACCTGGTTTTTAAATGGGAATATTTATCAAAGAAGGAGAGAGAGGCGAGGAAAATAGATCCGACCAAGGTATTCCAGATTTACTCTATTTTTGCATATTCACTTTTCTTATGATTTTTGGCGATTCGCCTTTAAATCTTTTTATATTTACAATTGGGTTATTTGGAATCTTTTTTCTTCGAATAATTTATTTTAGTATTCTCAAAGTTTTTCATAAAGGTACTTTATGTGAAGTTATTTTATTTCAGATAAAACCTAAATCATGAAGATTATAGGATCAAAGTAGTTGAGTCTTTGCCAAAAACTCTGCTTTTCTACACCGTATATCTTTGGATTCCAATGTCGTAGTACTTAGATATTTCAAACTATGAATTCTGTTAGATCAAATGATATAAGTTTGGAATATCAAAGATGTACGACATTTGGTTCCAAAGCTTTAGGGATTATGAATTCAGAGTTTGTGGCAAAGACTCAAATCCTTTATAAATTAGAGCTTGTTCATGAAATTCAAAAGAGATAGCATGAAAATAATTAGTCAACCCCCCCCCCCCCGCTGGTTTTGGTCTGGTTTTTTTTCTTCTCAAATATCTAAGAAACAATTTCCAATAAAATTTAAAAACTTTTTTATTAAAATAAAGTATAATTTATAATCTTATTTAATTTTCCATACTTGTAGAATATTCTTCAGAATATCTGTAAAGGTGATCGAGACCCCGATGATTGCAGGAGGACTATTTATGATCAATAAAACATATTTTGAATGGCTCGGAAAGTATGATATGAAGATGGATATCTGGGGCGGAGAAAATTTAGGTAACAATTGAACTCATATATAGCGTGTTTGGAAATATAAATAAACATTTTGTATTCAAGAATACCACAAAATGTTTCGATGCATTCTGCATTCAGGAAATTAGGCAGATTGAATACATCAAAATATTTTTTTTAAAGTTATCTTTTTGTCCTTCGAACTAGAGCAAGGTTTAGGGTAGCCTTTTTTTGACCTTTTTATTTACACTATTAAAAATTTGTCTCGAAAAATTTGGTTTAGAACCAACAAATATCTTGCCATACCACATATTTTTTAATCTTTTTTAGAAATATCTTTCCGTGTGTGGCAATGTGGAGGGAAGCTTGAGATAGTTCCGTGTTCTAGAGTTGGACATGTATTCAGGTTCAAAACTCAAGTTTTTTTATTCAATTAAGTATTCTTCCAGCTCGCCGCACCGGTTTCCTTTTCTTGGTACTGAGCAATCACTATAGTTTCAGTAGAAGTAAATATTTCCATTTACTGTTATAGCGCCGATATAAGAATTTATCTCTAATTGGATAATGAGCTAGATATAAAGATGTTGCCGCCATGCAATTTCTATTGGTTCAGAATAGACACCAAACACATGGCTGAACCCTGATTGGATCAGGCGCTAATGGACTCGGCATACTAGAGTGCAATCACAAGATTGAATTTTGCTAAACAAAGTTGTGTCTGGTAATAACCTACAAATATAGTCTTCGGACTAAAAATATCATCTGCATAAATAAAAAATACCTGTTGATCATACAGCTGATGTCGTTAGAAGATTAATTGATGTTTTTAGGAAACAGCATCCTTACTCTTTCCCCGGAGGTAGTGGTAACGTCTTTGCAAGGTAAATATAATTCTAATTTTTTTTTTTTAAGAATTAATTTTTTAATGTTTATGGGATATTCAGTTGACCCTCCGTTTAAAGACTTACTCGACAAGTTTGCAACAATACCCTTGAAATCTTTGCCCGAGCAAGAATTATGGCCGGGGACATCCTTGTTTTTCTTTTTCAAAATTAAATATTTATAATTGAAGGTTCTCAGAGATAAACAGGCAAAGTGACAGAATTCATCCCTTTTCAGATAAAAAACGACTTAGAAAATTATTCAGATCTCGATTAAAACTTTTAAAATCAAATTTTATTTTAGAAACACAAGGCGAGCAGCTGAAGTGTGGATGGATGACTATAAAAAGTTCTATTACGATGCAGTTCCCTTGGCAAAAAATGTACCTTTTGGAAGGTTAAAATTTTAAAGTCTATATTGATGAATTGCTCAAAATTAAATTAAGAATTTATTTTTCAATTCAGACAACAATAAAATATACTTTCAACCTATCTGTTTCGGCATTTATATTTATACTCTAAACGTAAAAAATAAATTAAGTTAGGATTTTGAAATTTTTAACTAAGAATCAGAGTTCATCACGATAAACGATTTATTTTAAATAATCAATAATAACGTTTTCATAGTTTTGATAAATTTGTCTTTATCAATACAAAAAGTTATTTATCAAAATCAAAAACTTTACTGAAAATATCTTTAAAATATCGAGCATCAATACATATTTTTTCTGTTCCTAGAATGTTTTCTGAAAAATTAGTTTTAAACTATTGTTTAGTATTGAAGAGAGATTGGACTTGAAAACTAAGTTAGAATGCAAACCGTTTGCCTGGTATCTGGATCACGTGTATCCGGATCTAAAAATACCATACAGAGAAGTTGTAGGAGTCCTCAGACAAGGTATGTAGGAGTCCTCAGACAAGGTATGTAGGAGTCCTCAGACAAGGTATGTAGGAGTCCTCAGACAAGGTATGTAGGAGTCCTCAGACAAGGTATGACTTTGTGATTTAAAGTCTAAGTATGAGAAAAGCTAATTTATAAGAAATTCTAATTTTTTAGTCTTCTCAATAAATAAAAAATACATAATTTAAAAGAAAAATATTTCAATCTAACATAAATTTACTTTATAATTTAATTTAAAGTACACTGTATATGAAACAAGTAAAAAATATTATGACACTTCAACTACAATACGAATAATTTGTTTGGAAATAATTTGATTTTTTACGATCCGAGTTAAATATTGCAACTTTCTGAATTTGTATGAACGCTACGTTCTTCGATATGAGTCGTTTTTAACAATTTTCTCCTTATAGACGCAACAGATAGTAGTAGGATTAGTAGCAAACACCATCGAATATTTTTCGACGTTAGCCTATACCCCTTTCATTTTTTTGCAAACACTCCCTTTAACTTTCATAGTAAAAACTCAATTTCCCGGTAACGCTGGGTTCCCAGGCTAGTTTAGTAGTTTATTATACTTATAACCCAACTTCTTTGCATTCGTTAAGTAAATGGTTTTATTCAATTCTTTTTTGTTGTTGTTAAACAAACAAAGCTATCATTTTTCACAAGAACTGTTAGAAAATATTAAATGATTTTTTAATAGATTGTAAACTCCGTAAACAAAGCTTTAACGTAGATAGCCAGTGCCTGGATACACTAGGACATCTTCTTGATGGGAGTGTTGGAGTTCATCCTTGCCATAATGCCGGAGGAAATCAGGTAGATCAGGTAGCTGAACCACGTGGATGTATTTGAACCACATCTTTTTAACTTAAACAAGCTCACAAGAGAAGTGATTCAAAAACGTCTAACCGGTTCAACTATTCATTGAATCTGGTTATGTGAGCTACGTGGCTAGTAACGTCACTACGTATACTAGTTACGGTATTGAGTTACTCTCGTCCAAAGATTGCAACTAAAATTACAATCTAGCCATGAAGATCTTGCTTGCTCCCAGCATTCCGACCGTAGGTATTAAATTACAGTCGTCTGAGGTTATTACGTAAAACGACATAAAATGCAAACCTGCCAGCACTCAAATCAGCCAGGATGTTGCAATAATTGAGTAGGCTCGATGAAGTATCCAGAGTCTAAAACTAAAGAATGCGCGAATTTTAAGTTCTGTAAAATAATGAGTAGCTACTTAAATATTAAACTTTTCAATTTTAAATTTGAATTTCCCGGGAAAAATCTGAGCCAATCAGAGAAAAGGATTTAAAGAATTATTACGTAAGTATCGGTATTCGGTAATCAGCTGTTTTTTAAATTTTAAGTTATTTACGTGACGGAAAACAAAACATATTTCCAGTTACAACCGTATTTTGGGTTTACGTGCAAACATAAATTAATCTAAAACGTGAAATTTATTAAATCAAGGTTTTTACTTTTAAATATATCGTAATTAGTTGAATGCCGCTTACCGCTGAATGATGATAGACAAATAGGGATTGCGGGATTTCAAGAATTTAACCCTGTGTTTAAATTTTAACTCGTCGATTTCGGCGAGTTAAATATTTAACCACAGGGTTAAATAAAACCTCACGGTTAAAGTTCAGGTTTAAATTAAGTCAAATGTGGCATTTAACCATGAACTTAAAATTTAAGTCAAAACTTTTCGTTCTTTAGTTTTAGACTCTGGAGTCATAAATTTTGTATTGTTATTCCGTTGGCAATATACTAATCCGTATCTTTATGTGTCTGAAGTTAATTCATTTTGGGTTTCTAGAAAGATCGGACCAATCAGAAGCCATAAAATCTTTAATTTAGTGCTGCAAATAGAACTGAACCGGCTTCAGTTTTTTGAATATTTATTTCTATTGTCAGAATAGTCGTGGTAAACTCTAGAAAAAAAGACATGGTCCAAACACTTTATGTTTGCAGCTAGTAGTCCTAGGATTGGTAAATTACAAATATTCCTTGTTCCGGTAGATTATAAAATATTAATCCTAGGACTGGTCGATTATAAAATATTAATGTTAGGACAGGTCGATTATAAAATATTAATCTTAGGACTGGTCGATTATAAAATATTATTCTTAGGACTGGTTGAGTATAAAATATTAATCTTAGGACTGGTTGATTATAAAATATTAATCTTAGGACTGGTTGATTATAAAATTTAATCTTAGGACTGGTTGATTATAAAATATTAATCCTAGGACTGGTCGATTGTAAAATATTTTTTCTAGAACTGGTCGATTATAAAATATTATTCATGGGACTGGTCGATTATAAAATATTATTCATAGGACTGGTCGATTATAAAATATTATTCCAAGGACTGGTCGATTATAAAATATTATTCATAGGACTGGTCGATTGTAAAATATTTTTTCTAGAATGGTCGATCATAAAATATTAATCTTAGAACTGGTCGATTATAAAATATTAATCTTAGGACAGTGGCCGAATTTAAAGAATTTGAGCGGCGGTTTAAATTTAAACCGCGGTTTAAATATGGTTGGTTCCACTTAAAATTGTATCAAATGTTCCAAGATTTAAACCGGCGCTTAATTTAAACCGGGTTTCGGCGGATTTAAACCGCGGCTCAAATTCTTTAAATTCCATCTCTGGTCAATTATAAAATATTAATCTTAGAACTGGTCGATTATAAAATATTAATCTTAGAACTGGTCGATTATAAAATATTAATCTTAGAACTGTTCGATTATAAAATATTAATCTTAGGACTGGTCGATTATAAAATATTAATCCTAGGACTGGTCGATTATAAAATATTAATCTTAGGACTGGTCGATTATAAAATATTAATCCTAGGACTGGTCGATTATAAAATATTAATCTTAGGACTGGTTGATTATAAAATATTAATCTTAGGACTGGTTGATTATAAAATTTAATCCTAGGACTGGTTGATTGTAAAATATTTTTTCTAGAACTGGTCGATTATAAAATATTATTTATGGGACTGGTCGATTATAAAATATTATTCAAAAGGACTGGTCGATTATAAAATATTATTTATGGGACTGGTCGATTATAAAATATTATTCATAGGACTGGTCGATTGTAAAATATTTTTTCTAGAATGGTCGATCATAAAATATTAATCTTAGAACTGGTCGATTATAAAATATTAATCTTAGGACTGGTCAATTATAAAATTTTAATCCTAGAACTGGTCGATTATAAAATATTAATCTTAGAACTGGTCGATTATAAAATATTAATCTTAGGACTGGTCGTTTATAAAATATTAATCCTAGGACTGGTCGATTATAAAATATTAATCTTAGGACTGGTCGATTATAAAATATTAATGTTAGGACTGGTCGATTATAAAATATTATTCCTAGGACTGGTCGATTATAAAATATTATTCCTAGGACTCGCCGATTATAAAATATTAATCCAAGGACTGGTCGATTATAAAATATAATTCCTAGGACTGGTTTAATTGTAAAATATTATTCCTAGAGGACTGGTCAATTATAAAATATTAATCTTAGGACTGGTCGTTTACGAAAGAAAGCCAGCTTAAGCATTCAGATCTGTGTCTCAGCACTGATTCGTTAACTCCGGAGTCTCCTGTTCTACTGGCAGTTTGTGATAATTCAGAAATACAGGTCATTTTATATCTTTTAACTGTCAATTTATGTGCATTTAACATTATAGCAGTCATAAAGTTGAATCGATTTTTGCTTTTACTTTTACCTCCAAAATTTCAATATTCGTTACATAGATAATCTGTAAAAAAGTTAAAATTAAAGAGACGTATAGACGTATTTTCAACTTTCAAATGACCCTCTATTTAAGGTTGTAAATCGGACATGCCACTCTATAAAAAGAGGGTCACTTGAAATTTAGACTAAAGTCTATTTAACTAACAGACTGCAGTTCTTTTCCCAAATAAATATTTCACTATTTTTATTGTTTTCATTTAGCAGTTGATATACTTTTAATTTTTTCTATAGTAGACTTTATAAAAGTTTTGTTTAGGCTTGGGAGTTGTTAAGCTCGCATCAGGTTCTACACAAGATGTCAGGATTATGTCTCGACACAGAAAATAGTCAGGATAGTATCCTTATCCAACACTGTCAGGACAAAAGGTAAAATACGGCAATTCGACATTTTGTTACCGTAATTTCTTTCCTGAACTCCATTTTTTTCTGTATGTTAGTTTTACTATGCAAGAAAATGAAAATGTATTTTAAAAATAAAATAATTGCATCGAACTCTAATTTTCTTATACCAATTTGTTGAATGCATATATCTTAGCAAACGGATAGTTTTGATATTTCAACCTTTTGGCTACTTGATCTTGAATAAGTCAAAGTTTGAAACATCAATGGTCTACGACAGGTTTCAAAGATAAAATTATTAGAAAATTTGAATTTGAATAATCAGTGTCTTTCTTAAAAATAATATACACCTTGTATGGAAAATAAAAATTTTATAACAAATTATGACAAGTTTTTTTTTCTTATTGAATTTAAATTATTTGAATTTTCTAAATCATTTTTTAAAAATCTTTATTTCTTTTTCAGGAGCCAAAAATGGTTGTATACGGCTGGAAGCAGGAGAAAGAAATAAAAATACAGTATTACTATTATACTTGTGCCAAAACTATCAGACAAAATTTCTGAAAATTCCAATTCCATAAAGTGATTTTTAAAATGCAACTTTTCTATTGGACCAAATTATAACCTATAGGTTGTAGTATGTCCACCTTAATAAATTTTTTTTAGACAACTTTTGACAAAGTTATAGTTTTTACGCTCATTTCCTCTGTGATCAACAATCTCCCATGATATGTTTGGTGGAACCTACCTAACCGATCTTTTTAGTAACCTTGTATTATAGAATGTATGCAGATATGATAGTGTTATGATTTATATAGCTGCATTCCCGATTCACAGCGGTACCATTTAAACACTTGGTTAAACAAAAATGATTGTATTATAATTTTTATTATTTTTATAAAATTTTTCTCTTTAAACGTCTAAAAAATCTAATTTATGTAGAATTTGACCCTTTTCTTCATCTTTATCGATCACATAAAGAATTAAATGGTACCATCATAAGTCGGACATATCAATCTATGAATTGGGAGTTACTTTAAAATACGTTTACACTCTACAGTCCTTTTAACCAAAGTAAACTCACAAGCAAGAAATCTTGCAATAATTCCTACATGTATGCATTCAATTTATTGTAGAAAATATATTATTTATTTTTATTTAATAAATTATCAGTTTTGTTAGACAATAAATTACAGCAGGAAGTTTTAAACATTACCGCAGTACTATAGGTAAAAACTTTAGATCATGAACGGCAGAAGAGTTTTTAATGATACACGATTACCCACAAAGGATGAGCCTTTAATGACGACCTAAACCTTTTGGGGTAAATGAGTTAAATAGAGATTGAATTTTACATACTGTTTTGAATATATAGTTTGAAGGGGAAAAAATAATTATCAATGATTTTTAATTGTACAGTTGTAACTTGCAGTTAGACTAGAATGACAAATTTCGCACAATGGTTTCTACAATTTTTGGGGAACTCTGTATATATAGTCAGCAGATATTGTAGCTTAACCCTTGATTTACTGAAAACGCAGTATTATATACTCTTTGACCCCAAAAATCAATGTTTCTGCATTAAACTGATTATTTTCTTCCATAACCCAGAATTATTATGACAATTATGGGCGCTGAGAGTGTGTTTAAGGAATTTTCTATGATTTAGAGGGGGGATAGAACCAATGTCCCCCCCTTCCTTTAGAAACAATAGTAAACTTCCCATATTAAATAATGTTAGTACATATTTTCTATTTATGCAGCTGAACAGCTTTCTTCTGTTGGCGGGCTGCCAGAAAAACGCAAAAATGTTGCTATTTAGGAATCAATGTCACTTGGCAAAGTTAGGAGAGCTTCCTAAATACATAGGTTAAAGTTAATAGTTATAAAATTTGTATCAGTGCAGTTCAAAATTTGCCGGGTTAACGCCTGGTTCATTATAGTTGTTCAAGTGATGTAAATAAGAAAAAGATTTTCGAAATTTTAGAGTCCGCTACAAGCTATAGACAAATAAAAAATACAAAAAAATATTAGCTCACTCTTTAAAGACTAAAGGATTAAATTTAGTCACTTCAACCACCTAAAATTACTTTTACTCAAGATATATTTAACAAAATAGTCGATGTTCTTTGTCTACATAAAACGAGGTTAACAACAAAGGATGATTTCCGAGAATACCGTACACTTTCTATTCAATCTTATATTTCTAACATTTATTTATTAATATTTGCATGATTATTTTCAATAGAGAAGAACTAATTTAATTATTAAAAATATCAGACATTACTTGAGTTTAGCCCTGTATAAAAGAATATAAAAGTAGCAACGAGAGAACTTTCAACAATTTCTACATATGTACAAAACTTCCGATTAACCCGAACTTCTTTAAATAATCAAAGTTTTGCAGTATTTTTTTTATATAAAGTAGATTCATTGATATGGACCACATTGAAAAGAATGCACCACGAATTCAGAAGCACAAAAGAGCACACAGCTTCAGAGTTTGGCACGCAATGCCCTGTAATACAGGCATTGCGCATTGTACACATATTTATTTTGTTTTATCTTTCCGGTAGAGTCTGATCCAATCAGAGTTCAGCTACGTGCTTGGTGACGATTTAGAACCAATAGAAATTGCAATATAGGTGACATCTATCTATCTCATGATCTAATTAAGAATGAATCCTGAAATCAGTGCTAAATAGTAAGAAACGGAGATGTGTATTTCTACTGAAAGAAGGACACTGTAGTACAGTATCTATTCTAAAATTGCCTTATTTCTACAAATCACAGAAGAAGAATCTTTCGAAGGAAAAAGAATCTATGAGACAGAAAGAGTAAGAAGTTTGTCCTACAGACTAAAATGAAGAGAAGAAGAAAAATGAGAAAATATTGATAAATATATGATTTATCAATAGTAATATTGCATATTTCTAGAAAGGGTAAAAAATGAGTTCAAATACCGGGATGGATGGCTCTAAAATCATCACCTTGGTTGCTAAACACTTTGAAATATTTTACGCTAGTGAGAGATTTGACGAGATTATTCAACATTTTTCAGAAATTTGCAAACTTTTAGGTAAATAATTTTTTAATACTATATAATATATAAATATATTTATTCTACTTAAAGCCAACCCATAAAAAGAAGGCTTGTAAATTGTAAAAGTAGTCAATTCATATTTACAGGCTAATTTTGCGCGGTTTCATTACTTTTAAAGAAAATTAATCTTACTTATGGGGAGGTTTACTATAGGGCAAAGTTTTTATTTTGGTTAAAAGTGTAGTATTTGACACCCATTTTACAATGATTTCTGATATATGCGAAGTTTGAACCCACAGGTCAATAATCACAAAGGAATTCAGTTTTTGTAAAACCTATATCTTTGCAACCTTATGATGTAAACCTTTGATATTTCAAACTTACATTATTTGATCTAATAGTATTCATAGCTTGAAATATTAAAGGTATACGACCTTGGGTTGCAACGATATTGAAATTAGATAAGCAGAGTTTGTGGCAAACTCAATTCATTTCAGGTTATCTTATCCACCGTCCTGTTCTTGTGCAGTGTATAAAGTATTCAGTATACACCCTATGCATTTCACCCGTTTGCAAAATTACTTTGCTGATGTTCCAAAAGGGAGAGCGGTTTCTCAGAAAATTAGAATGGGAGAGCCGGTCATTTTTTCGTTATTCCCGCTTTTTGAAAATTTAAACCCCCGAGGTATTGGTTCTAATTTTTATGAGAGTAAATGAGATTCCTTTGTATAGAGCTGAGTTTAACATGAACCTGCATAAATAATTTATAAGAAAGCGGGATTCAATAATAATTATTGCAAATCAAAAAAAGAATGAAATATCATTTTTTGACATTATTTGAAAAATCGAAGTCTATCCAAGGAAACAACACAAATGTTTAAAATTATAGAATGATAAATAGTGTCGTAATGTATTCTCATATAGAAATATTCGTTAGGACAAATTGTGTTAACTTGTTTAATTTTTAGATCTGCAACCTACCAACTTTTTAAACTTTTATCCAGCATTAAAGGTACAGTAGACTTTTCATTTTATTGTTGAAAAAAGTTTCTGATACAAATTCACCAGCAATCAGCATTTAGGACGCATATCAAAGAACTTAACACAAAATAGAAGACATGGAAAATTTAAATTTAATAAATGGCCTCTTCCATAAATATTTTATCAAGTTTGACAAGTATATTTTGTAGAAGAATGTGAAAGCGTGTCAAGGTATAAACTTGTTTAAAATTCTTGATGAAAGAACGAAACAAACAGTTTACTCAGACAACACAGCAGCCTCAAACATAAAGGTGAACATTCATTTTATATTTTTTAGTTTTTTATACATAGTTCAAGTGTTGCTATAGCTGGGTCTGTTTGACCAATACAATTCAATTTCTAGGAAACACAAACAGAAATAAACCATGTTGTTATTTGTAAACAATTGGAAGTATAATGTCAAGTTGTAGAAAAAATTTCATACTGCAGAATTTTTACTGCAAGGGAGTGTTTATTTTTCTGTATATCATAATTTATCTCTTACAATAAACACTAATATTTACATCTTTTAACACCCCAAATGCAGTACACATTTCTGAAGTGTAGTGCATGTACACAAAAACTTGTCAAAGTTCACAATGACATATAAAGTGTATTTTCATGCCTCTAAATGTACTTTCAACCCCGATCCCATTTGGGATCAGAAATGGAATTATATGGACCCCTGTATTAGAGTGGAATTTAGACAATCCCTTAGTATGAATTTTGTCAGTCCCTTTCAGCCTGAAAGGGAGTTCAAAGTGTACAATTCAAGTAAATGTTCATAAATTATATGCAGTAGAGTA
Organism: Eurytemora carolleeae; assembly: GCF_000591075.1. Classification (NCBI taxonomy): domain Eukaryota; kingdom Metazoa; phylum Arthropoda; class Copepoda; order Calanoida; family Temoridae; genus Eurytemora; species Eurytemora carolleeae. Next base: position 120,436 of record NW_019396785.1, on the reverse strand, counting down.
CATTAGTACAGTATATTCCCTAGACTATCCATTTCAATTTCGAATTTTTTAAAGCTGTTTAATTAACTTTATAATGAATTAGGTGAATAAAAAACATCATTTGATTTATATAGTTAAAACGGAAAATCAACGTTTGTAAAGTGGAAGGCATAAAGTCTATGTGAAATGATCATTGGTCAATTATGAAACCAGCCTATTTCATAATTTGGTTTTCTTTAATATTAATTTTAGATTTTCTATAAAATGATGTTCCAGGGACCAAAAGGTTATATAGAGCAAATATGTGAAGTACACCTGCAGTATGGAAACAGTACAACAAAATGGCCGTTTTACACTTTTTTCTAGTAAATTCCCCTCTAATATATATTTTATTCTCTTTGTATACACACTACACAGTTTACACATTTGGTGTTATCACGCATAAACAGAGTGATAAATCAGCAACAATCCAGAGGATGAAATACATAGAGTAATAAAACGAAGAGGTGAAGCTTAGCTCAGATGTACACAACCGACCTCCCTATTAAATAATTAATAGAATGGTCGGTTGTGTACATCACGATATGTTTACGTAACTAACACTGTACACTTGTATATAGAGTGATCGTATATTTAAGGGGGATTTTATGGAATTGACCGATTTTTAGTTTTTCTTTCTTTATTTAAACATAATTCGATGATGTAGCCTGCAAACATTTGACATTTTTCAAATATGTAGGTTTTCAATTTATTAGCAAAAAGTTCTGTCAAAAATATTAAGTTTCTAGGGCATGAATTTAACTTAAAACATTCTTATTTCAAACGTTTTTATTGTTTCTTCTCTTCAACTCTTTATCACAAACATGACAGTGTATGCAGGGTTACCCACAAAAGATTTAACAACGATGACGACCTGGAGCTCTTAACCCTAAACAAGCTGGGGGGGGGGGGGGGCGTTTGGCTCCTCCGTCTAGTTTTTTTGACTAATTTTTAACTTTTCATAAATAGAAATTTAGAGGATTTTTTTGTAAATTTTTTTTATGCATAAGGTAGGGTGCAGGGCGATAAAAAACCGGAGTATGTAAAAAAAAATCTTAAATAGCCCATAACTTTTTCATGACTAAAGCTACAGATCTGAAAACTATATTTTTGAAAAGCCCTTGAAAAATGGGCGCAGAAACGTGTGTTACACTTTTATATTTGTTTTAAACAAAAAAATATTTTATACATTTTTTCGACTTTTATTTACAAAATCCTAAAATCGTTTAGATCGAAATTTTTTGGGTTAAAACACTGATACAATTTTTGGTTCGTTTTATTCAAGTTCATGGTTTTATTTTATTTTAAAAGGCGCCACAATTATATTATTATTATACGTTATTTCAGAATTGCATGCTCTAAGCTTTGCTTTTATATTAAATTGTGCAAAGTTTTAGAGTGTGGCAAAACGAACTGTTGAAACGATTGGATTGGATTGGATGGGTTTATGTGAAGGACGGTTAATATTAAACTCTCTATTCGTAAACATTGGTGGAAGAGAAATTAAAATAGTACCGATTTAATAAGTTCTTTATTATCATTTTCCCCCTTTTTGCCTTATTCCCTATTTAGATAATTATAGTTATACAAAACGTCTACCTGTAAGAAATCTAGATGATGATTACTTTACTCTAACTCTAATACGAGTCTAACTGACTCTCTATCTCTCTAGCCAAAACTCAAGGCTCAAAGCACAACTGTGTAAAACAACGAGTAGTACTCAACTGATTTATTTCTATATACAGGTGAATGAACTGACCGGGATAGCCCGATACGGTCAACTTACAAATCGTTAAGGATTAATAATAATCATAGATAAAGTAGATAGCATTAAGAACATAGATAACATAGATTGCATTAATACAGATTATATGTTACATACCATAGTCTCATAGATAAATTATTTCTACACCTCCTTGATAAAGAAGTAATCAAGCTAGAAACTTAGAAAGGAGATACCTAAATGAGTTTAAATATGCAGAATAAATAACTCAAAGGGCACGTCCCTAAATTCAAGTTACGTTTTGATTTAGTTTTCTTTCATATTCATATTCATATTCATATTCATACAATTAAAAAATGCCCACTGAAAATGATATTATAAAACTAATCTTGATTTAGAAGATTTTATATGCTAAATATCTTCTTTTTGATTTTCAGATCATCCAAACTATGGAACTTTATTTTATTTTACAAAAATATATTTTAATTTCAGATGGTTGTGATAGGAGCAGGTCCTATTGGGTTGAGGACCGCTATAGAATCTCAACTCCTTGGTGCCAAGGTCACATTAATAGAGAAGCGGACTTCATTCTCCAGGTGATCAATTCTTGTCGTCAAGTGTTTACAACTATTATAGATTTTTGGACTTTAAAAAGTTTCCAAACAGTTTTACAAATTTCAAAATTTTTATTCTAAACATTTGCTTTCCACACTCTGCCAAACTTTGACTCTGTGAGAGAAATTGTATGTATTACTATTTTTGTCTTCTTTTCCACTTTTAATTGACAACCATTGTATTTTTTGTACAATCTTATTTAGAAACAACGTACTTCATCTTTGGCCATGGGTTATAGAAGATTTGAAGTCTCTAGGGGCAAAAACCTTCTATCCAAGATTCTGCACTGGAACCATGAACCATATAAGTACGTAAATAGTGAAACGGGTTCTTGAAACCATAAATCATATTTGTAAGTGAATAAAAGAAAGGATTTTTGCAAGCTTGAATCGGATCAGTAAGTAAATAAAGAACGGATAAACTTAAAGAACGGGTTCTTGGAACCTTAAATCAGATTAGTAAGTTTATGTATCTGGAAATCAAAAAGAATGTTTTAAGAAAATATCCAGAAATAATTATTTTCTCAGTTTTTTGGAAATTAATGGTTTTTGCAACGTTACTGGAAATTATAGGATGCTTTGTACGTGTCCGGAAATAAAATAAAATAAAGGTATCCGAAAATTTAATATTTGTTTAGGTATCTGTAAATCAAATGTTTTGTATTGGTATCCAGAAACTAAAATGTTAAAAAAGTATTCGGAAATTGCGATGTATCCGGAAATTACAATGCTTTAGGAACATCAATGAACTAAATGTTTTACTTTTGGTCTACAGAAATTACTATATTTTGTTTATGTATTCGGAAAGTTTTGTTTAGGTGTCCGGTTAACTTAAATGCTTTGTTTAGATATCCGGAAACTGAATGTTTTACTGTAGGTATCCGGAAATAAAAATTTTGTTTTAGGTACTGTAGTGATTTACAATTTTTGGTTTCGGTATCCGGAAATTACAATGTTTAAGTATCCAAAAGTTACAAGGTTTTGTTTAGGTATCCGGAAATTACAATATTTAAGTATCCGAAAGTTACAAGGTTTTGTTTAGGTATCCGGAAATTATAATGTTTAAGTATCCGAAAGTTACAAGGTTTTGTTTAGGCATCCGGAAATTACAATGTTTAAGTATCCGAAAGTTACAAGGTTATGTTTAGGCATCCGGAAATTACAATGTTTAAGTATCCGAAAGTTACAAGGTTTTGTTTAGGCATCCGGAAATTACAATGCATTCTCCTGAAAACTGCATTATGCTTTGGAGTGGAAGTATTTGGAGGAGTCGAATATCAAGGCAATCTTAGAACATTAATTAATTAGATTAGGATTTTTATTTCAATTGAGAGATTTTCCATAATTTGAGTTAAATAAAAAGTTCTTTGAACGGTTTAAGGAATTAATGAACCTGAATGTGTATCAGATCACTGGAAAATTATGGTAATTTAAGGCGCACCCTAAATATATAATTACAAGGCTTTTAGGGCGCTTCGTGAATCTTCTATTTCAACTTTTGTGGCTCTTCTGTGAGCATCTTCTTTTTGTTCAATATAAACAATAACAAAAAAGTTCGCGGATTTAGAATATATTTTTGTTCACGCATTTTCAAAATTTTACCAAATTTAAAAACTTGTCAACACAATTTTTTTTGTAATTTTGAGTATCCATAAACCTTCCTTGGGGTCATGTGAGGTACCACAAAATTTTTTTGCCCCGATCAGTTCGGCTGTTTTGACGTTTATTGGATTCAAACTGACAGAAAAACACCTATACAGAAAAGCAAAGTATATATAAAGGAAACTTTGGCTGATTAAACTCTCGTTTCTCCCAATGCTATTTTCACAAGTTCTCATTTCCTCGTGCAGACTGTAATGTTAAAATAATCGCAGCAAATGACAATAAATCTTATTATATCATATCTGTTCGGTTACATAGTAGTAAACCTATCGTGTAAGAATTCGCTTCCTAGCGTTTAATAATGCTTATTTTCATTCTTTAACGCACAGACCGTGTAAGAATGGAAATTGATACACAGTCAGAGCGTGACAGAATGTATATTCATACATGCTCCAAGCAATAAAGAATGGAAATTATTACACTAGTTGAAGAATATTCATTCTTACACCCTCTTTATATTGATCTTTTCAGCATAGATCAATATGCACACTCACCTTTTTCTTTTAAATATTGACCTAGCTTAGTCCTGACAGAAGAGTGGAAGGGGAGCCACCCCCCCCCCCTGTGTTTAATTAACATTAAGAATGATTCAGAGGACGTTCAAATTTTCTAACCTTTCCTTCAAAAATATGGACAATGCTTTAAGCCTTATGTTAGGCATTTTCATCAAACTGTCTGAGTCTCAAAGAATACTGCCTGACTCCCTACTTTATTCAAATATTTTTTTAGTTTTTTTTATTGCAAACTAAGTTTTGTAAGATTTTGCAAATCTCTGCATATTTTCAGAGCTTTTCCAAAATGGAAAGGTTATCATGTTTTTCACAATTTCAATCAACTGCTTTTTCACTTTATAACTGGATGCTGAACCAAAAAAAGCTTTTCCAAAATTCCACATTCAGTTGTAATATTTGGACAAAATAGACAGAATTTAGAGGTGATTGGGGTCGATTTGCCCCCCACCTCACAGCTAAAACCGGTTTTGAAGCACCTCAGCAGTCACCATATCTCGCATAGCTTGAGTTGAAGTGTTAACACAATAAAAAACATTGAAACGTTAAGTATAGAACCAAGTAATTGAAATATTAGTGTCACAAACTTTATGTAGGGTCTTAGCACTCAATATCAATGAAAACAAACCAATGAATCTTCATTCATGAATGAAAGACAAAAATCTTCATCATTTCATTTCTTGAACTGGGTCTTTCTGGATAATCTGCTTTTTTCTCCTCTTTTTAGAAGATTTAGGATCCAATATCCAGCAAAGGATTTCTTCTGTAAATAATTTCATGCTTTTGTCTAGTAGATTGAGACAACCAACTACTATTCTCTACTGCAGAGAAAAATACTTGTGAGAACAAGAAACCACTAAGTAAGGACCTCTGTAGAGGGAGAAAGTGGAGTCTTGGACGAATCTTCTCTCACAAACACATGGGATGAAAAGAGCAAACTTGGTGGAATTTGTTCTTGAACTGGGTTTGTTGGAGTTGAACTTTGATGTGGTGGAGAAAGACAATATTCTAGCTCCTCCACAGCATCAACTTAAAAAAAGCAAATGCATTATGAATTAGGAAACAAACAAGCTAACTAAGGAAACAATCACACCACATGCATTACTTACAAAAAAGAACCAATGTTTACCTACAAAAGGGTTTATAACATTTTACCTTTGTAACATTAGAAAAATAAAAAAAGTAATAGCCAGGACAAGAGCATAAGTGAAATACAAAAACAACCCTTCTTGATGTCAATTGTTCCAACTTGATAAAGTCGTATTTCACACAAATTTTTAAAATTATAATTTCTAGGGTATTTGCTCATGGAACCTCACAAAGATGATATAATAATAATCTTATGAGGATAAAAATGTCATAATGGAATTCTTAAACTCGATGAAATAATCTTGATGCATTCTTTAACTCAGGGCTCAAGATTATTTCATCTAGTTTAAGAACTACATTTTTTTCCTCATAAGACTATCGTAATATATAAAATTCTTTTATTTTCATTTATTGTAACACCCCCCCCCCCCACCTCATTTCAATCTCATAAAACTTCAAGTTGCGCATATCATTATGATCTTAATGACTTGCTACAAAATCTATAAAAATGCTAGAAAGTGATAGCAGTTGTGATGCTTATTCGCTGATCAGTAACTACTTTTAGAAACACTTACATTATATTTAATTTTTATAGAAATGTAACTTTACTCGGCTCAAATTGTGCAACCTTTTGTATTGAATTGTATCTAGTTGGAGGCACAGCTAGAAAAAAAATTTAATTTTGTCAGGAATACTAAATTAATTTATTTCTTCCAGGTGAGTCCTCCGAACCCTGAACTAGAAAACCAGCAGCTAGATGTTGTAATAGGAGCAGAGGGGAAACGAGTTACACTGCCAGGTTTCAGGTCAAACTCAATTTTCAAGAAAACGTTTTTAAAGTTTGCAATTTCCAGAGATTCTTTCTAAATTAAAAAGAATAACAAATCAAACTCAGGGCTTTCAAGAATTAATTTTTAATTTTGCAATATTCGTTTTTGTTTTGACAAATACGTCCAAATACGTCATGTGTGCACTTAACCTATTTGGAGGTCCAAGATCTTTAGGCTCACGGTCAAAAGTCTCAGAAAGAAATTGGAACACTAAAAACCTTTGATTTGATACCTCACATGATTTTATATTTTGACCTCTGGAGGTCATTGATGTTTGGAGGTCAAAAAGGGGTCCCAGAACGGGATCGGAAAACCAAAAAACCCTATGATGATCCATTATATGACCCATTTTCATTGATCCATTTTCATTGATTTCATATTTTGACTTCTTTAAAGGCCTATTTTTGAAAGGAGTTCAGAATGTTTGCGCATGACGTTTGTGGTTCCTAAAAATGTGAAAACACGCCTGATTAAACAAAAAAAATAATTCAAGTTAAATATCTTATTTTTCATAATTTCTTATTTTATGGAGATCAAAACGGAAGTTAATGACCTCCGCTTCCAAATTTGCTACGTAATCCGAGTATGTATTTGACCTAAATCACCTATCTCAATTTCTAGGACAAAACGGAGCCTAGGTACAAGCTGAGCTGATGTAAACGTAATTTGACTATTACACTGTTGACTAAACACCTTTTTACACCTAACTTAAACAAAAACTTATTTGATAAAATTGTCTAACCATATATCTGCCAAACTCAAATGCTTCATCGATAGGTTCGGCCTGCAAAATATGTTCAATGTCAAATTTGCATGTTCCCGAGCGATTTTTTGCGTTTTCCATCTTTATCAATTTTCACACAAACTTTTTACGAAACCTTCCTTATATGCCGGCTCCTATTAATTTGTACAAAAAAAGCCCCCCCCCCCCCCTCGACTCTGTGTCCCCGTAGTCCGTACTTTGAATTGACGTAAGAAAAATATCAGGGAGAATAAAACACGATTGGCTCAGATTATCGTACACCCCATAACAAGTGAATAATTTAGGAGGAAGGAGTTCCGTGGAAAGCTTGCAATAGCTATAACAGCAAATTTCGTTAATAAACGAACAACAGCAGAAGCTGTTGTAGAAGAAATTAGGTAATAATGCGACTCTAAATATTTAACTTTGAAAATACCAAAATAATAGTTTTTGTTGACAATTGGAAATAAATGGTTTTAAGTACATGTTTGTAAAAAGGGTACAGTCGAGATCAGAAAACGAGATTTTCAGTACACCAGAAACCTTTTGCTTGTACGTTACATTTTCAAAATACATTTTAATTTTTGCCTTGATTTCATAAAGATTTTATTTCTAATATGCATTTGGATGACGTTTACATCACAAGATTTTTTGACGAAACAGAAAGAAAATATCATTGCTTGTATGTATGTACTATGAATAATTATGCAGAATAGAATAGAATGAAAGTCTTCTTTGTTTTATCTTTTTCCTTGTGATTATTATAACGCTGAAAAGGATAACGAAAAACCATAAAAATTACAATTTTAAAAACGTTTATCGACCTTAATAGGTCAAATCTTTTAGCAAAGACGACTTTAATTCCACTTTAGTTCGATTATTTTCACTGTCTATTTTTAGCGGAGTTGCATTTGTTTACAAACAAGACTTCTTTAATAATTTATATGAAGAATTCGGAATTGCTTTGGAGAACATTGTTTACTACAAGGTTAGTTAAATGAAAGTAAAACAATTCAGAAAGCTAAGAATGTTGTATGGTAAATTTCAGAATTTTTTTAATCTTTTGCATTTTGATTACATTCGATAGATATTAAAATATCTGTTGAATATTTCAATAAAACTTTTAAGCTTGGATATAAAAAAATAATAAACGTCCTGGGGAGAAATTAGTAATTTTACGTGACTAAATAATATAATGCTTAAAAGAAAAATATAAATGATTCACATAGCAATTCAACTTGAATCAGATTCACATGGCAATTCAACTTGAATCAGATTCACATGGCAATTCAACTTGAATCAGATTCACATGGCAATTCAACTTGAATCAGATTCACATGGCAATTCAACTTGAATCAGCTTCACATGGCAATTCAACTTGAATCAGATTATGTAATGTATGTTTTACATTTATGTACACAAACGCGTTTTACACTGCAATTCTTCTGCAATATTGCAAATATTATTATAAAATGTTTTAAAGGCTGTACTTGTATATACCCTATATAGGAGACTTGAACGATACAATTCAACCGTAATGTTGCAAATTCAATCTTATATATTGAACATTAAATCTCATATGCTAAAATTTTAGGCTATTTTGCACACGCACTTCAGAGTTCAGTCGGTTTATGTATTAAGGAGAAAATCAAAATTTAAGCGCAATAAAAAAAAATTACGCAATCATTATAGAAATATATAAGATGAAACTGTTTACAAATTCTTGAAAAAATATCTGAAATATCTGGTTCACATTTAACCTTCTTTTGTTTAATAAGCCTGAAATTCAATTTCAAATTGATAAATACAAACTATTTAAATCAATTTATTTTTAATTTAGGATGAAACTCATTATTTTGTGATGACTGCTAAGAAACACAGTCTTTTGGACAGAAAAGTTTTAAAAAAGGTAAATTTTTTTTTCAATCGAATAAATATATTCATGCCATGAAAAATAACATATCGGCACAACTCTTTTCAGTTACTCTTCGGATTTTGAGAAAGATAGGTTCTAAGTAATACAAGACTAACTTTTTAATTTAATTAAACCTCGAAATAATGATTTCAATTTATTAGGATTTAAAGGATCCCATCGAGCTGCTGAGCGTAAAGAACGTAAATAAAGATGCACTCTATGATTATATTAGAGATGCGTGTGACTACTGCACGGATTATCAGGTAAACTAGGAAATTTGTTTTTGATTTCGTGAAATTAGATTTTAACACCAAGAAAGGTAAAAAAATGTGTAGAAAAAAACAATAATTATCTGTTTATTTGTTCAAGCTTGAAGAAAACTAAATTTTTACCAAAAATTGAAAGAAAACCTTATTTAAATTTTGTAGCTTCCCCAGCTTGAATTTGCTTTGAACCACTACGACCAGCCTGATGTTGCCTTGTTTGATTTCACAAGCATGTTTGCATCTGGGAATGCAAGCCATGTTAGAGAGAAAAATCAAAGGTAAATATATCTGTTTTCAATTCTTTATATCTTTTTTAATTAAAATTTTAGAAATATTGTAAATAAACTGAACACACAAATTTTAGTTGTCTAATCTTATCTATTTGCAACCTTTTGGTGTATCTATTCTATACCTTTCATATTTTAAAACTTACGACTATTCGACCTGAATTCTGATTGAAATATCAAAGGTCTAGTACAGCTTCTTGCAAAGATAAGGGGATTAGAAAATCAGCGTAAAAGTTAATTTAAGTAGGATGTAAGATTTTACTTTTAAGAAAAAATTGAATTATTTCTATTTAATATTTGTTTAGACAACTTTTGTTTGGATTGGTCGGTGACGGACTGTTAGAACCTTTTTGGCCAACAGGGACAGGGATAGCGAGGTAGGAGGGAGGGAAGGCACACCACACCTTTTTTTCGTCCGACCAAAAGTGACATCACAATTCACCATTTTTTCGTCCAACCACACCTTTTTTCGTCCGGCATTGTTTACATTCTTTTTTAAAGTACTTTGTATTATTTTATTCGAATTTTGAGCTACGTCATGGTTGTATATATAATGTTTTTAAATATTTTTTCCTTTTTTTTTAAGAAGAACATCTTATGAAGGTACATAGGCATAAATTAATTCATGGACATTTTTATTTCATAATACCTCAAGCCAATCAAAACCATTTGTTCCTGACCAAAAATATGTTAAGTTTTAATTGTTGATTCTAAAAATCCCAGCAACTATCACCTAAAAGTTGTAGTTTAGGAGTAAAATAAGAAAATAATAGAAATGTGTGATCCGGACGAAACATAGGTATTTTCCTTTTTGTGCTAAATTGGGCTTAGTGTTTTATTTTTCAAACAAAATGCAGTACAATATCAAACCATATTGAATAACATAACATTGCCTAATTTGCCTATGTTGACATAAAAAAAACACAACTGAAAACACAGAAGCAACATCCGGATGAAAAAATTTATTGATATGAACATATTGATCAATGAATATGGACTGCTCAGTCACACTTCTATAAACAAAAAGTACTTAGTTTTTATTTTTTAATTTATCTCAATATTTCTTATCGGGAATTTATGGTAAACCTTGTTTTAGAGGATTTCTCGGTGCCTTTGATTGCTGCTGGATGATAAAGCAATGGGCAGCCGGGGAAATGTCTCCAAGGTAAGTTTACCCTAAAAAGGCGGGAATGAGCTGAAACGGCCATTTTTAGAGCCCCTTTAGAATTTCTCTAATTGATAATAAAGAAGAAATCGAAATTTGTTCTTTCTTAGAGGGACTATAAAGGAAAAATGAAAGGGGATATAAAGTAAAAGTAAAAGTAAAAAATTATTTATTTATGAAATATAACAAAAACATACAAAAAAATGTGTTTCAGGAGAAAATATTTAAAAACCTCTAAAAGTAGAGGTTGTGGGAATATTTCCCCCCAATTCTAAAAAATATAAAAATAGAAATAATAGGAAAAGGAAAGGATAAGGAAAGTTACATATTTATTGTTTACACTATATTTTACATAAAAATTAGTGGTGGATTGTTAGTATTTTTCGACGATGAACTAACAACTTTTAGTTTAGTTTAGATTTATTTGGAATGTTTAAAAAAAAGTAAAAAAAGCTTTATGGAGTGTGAAAGAGATATAGGTTCTATGAAAAACGGGCATTTTAAAGCATCTTTTTAATTCGCGCTGATTTTTGACATCCTTTATGTTTGATTATATCTTTTACTCTTTTTAATCTTTTTATTCTTTTCTTTGTAAAGTCGTCTTTGGTTTCTTCGATTCTTTTGCAAACATAGCATGTGTTNTCTCAAGGCTTAAATTAAAAATGTAAGATAAAGCAGGGGCTATTTCTGTAGATATGTTTTTAAGCAATTTTCCTGAAACTCCATTTATATCCTCAGAGGTTTTGTTTTCAAGTCTTTCTAATTCTTCCATTATTTCTACTGGATCAGTTGGAAAATAAGCAAAAGAATGGATGGAGGAGGGTGGAAGGAATTCTGAAAAATCTTTATCTACTTTAGGAATAGCTTCTGCTTTAGATTGGCCAATAGATGAAAAATATTTATTGAAACATAAGCATTTTAGGAGTTGATCAAGACCTATGAGAATTCTTTCTGATCTGCATTTCTCGAGAAATTGATATAAAACTATGTCAAATTTGTATAAAAATAGTAGGTTTAAACGGATCATATTCAGCAAATTCACAACCAATCTGAAAACAACATGACTCCGTCTGTATCACGTGACCAGTATACTGCACTGGTGGGAGCTCTGGTCACTTGATACAGGCGCATAAATAATATTATCAATTATATCTTTTATAAATAAAAAAATTATTAAATTCAAATAACAATAGAAGCAAACCTAAGTTTCTTATGCTCATCTGGGATATCGTCGTTTTCAGATTGGTTGTGTATTTGCTGAATATGATCTGTTTATACAAAATTTTATATATAAATTTTCGTATAAATTGGACACAGTTTTATATCAATTTCTCAAGAAAGGCACATCAGATAGAACTCTCATAGGTTTCGATCAACTACTAAAATCCTTAGGTTTTCGCCTATACCCCCTTTCATTTTTCTTTAACAGTCCCTTTAAAAAGTGTAAAATTATGACAATTGCCTTCCTTCCTTCTCTTTGCATAAATCCGCAAATTAATTCTATAGATTGACCACAAACAAAAATCGTTAATTTTCAGAAAAATGTTATTTAAGAGAGTGGCACTTGAGGTCAAGTCAACAGTCCCTTTAAAATTATGAATTTTAATCTTATTCTTTATACAAACATCACTATAGAATAAGATATATTCTGTCATGTTTCAGTGAGGTTTTAGCAGAGCGTGAATCTATTTTGAAACTTCTTCCACAAACAACGCCAGAAAATATTACAAAGGATTTCAAAAAAATTTCTATTTACCCTAAAACAAGGTAACCAGAAAAAAAGTGGAAATTTTCTTTTTGTTTTAATTATAAAATATTTCTATAGAATAATTCTGGTTTTAATATTTTTTTATCTACCTTTTCTAACTTTATCATTGTAAATAGGTATCCAAACCTTCATAACTATATCTATACACCAAATCAAGTTGAACATCTCTATATAAGCGATGAATCAGAAAATAAGGTATTTTTATTTTTAACTAGATTAACTAGAATTTTGTTATAAATTGATCAACAGTATTTCTATCACAATTTAATGTTTCCCTAAAAATAATAGATAGAAACTTTTATCTGAAAGTTTCTTCAATGTGAATAAAGATGGGATTTCTAATATTATTCTTGATAAAAAAATTTTCAAATCTTCTTTTTGTTTTGATAAAAATGTTTCACTGAACATACCTTTTTCCAGGATCTTCCAAGGTATCTTCATCCTGGCTTTATTGAGAATCTCCCTTTGGTAATATTTTTAAATAATTAATATTTTATTGTTTTAACATTTTCACATAATATATTTATAAAATAATAATATATATATTAAATATACTGGTAACCTTTGTTGAAAATAATATTCAAGTTATCTACATCATTATTATTATATTTGATCATTAATTAAAATGAATTAAAATGAATTAAAATAGCGCATCTTATAACAATATTTTGACAATAGTAATAAAACCTTTTTGCTTTTAGGGTAAAAAAGTCCACCAGAAGGAAGAGAAGAAAAATTATAACTTTCATTTTCCAGTAAAGCAAAAACCTACAGGAAAACTGTTCAGCTTAATTTATAACTTTTTGGTTTTATAAAATTCTTTTAAATATAATCTTTTCTTTATGAGCTAATATGATTTAAAGATGATATATTAATTTGACTGATAATGTTACAGAGCCTGTATTTCAAGATGAAAGCAAGGCTTTCATGAAAAAAGATTGGGATTCTGTATCAAACAAATGTTCTCCAGCGTCCAAACAAGAAATGGCTCTTAAAATAGCAAAGGCGTTCGGAAATGGAAATCCGAAAAAATCTTCATCAGGGAAAATAGGTTGGAAAGCTTAAAGTTTACCAAAATATTTCCATATATATTATACGTAAAAGGAATTACATCTCTTTCCTTTCTATTGATGATTTTAGCTGATTTATCCTCAAGCCCTTATTATTACTATTTGAAATGACAAAATGTCAAACAAACAGACAGACATACAAGCCCAATGTATAACATTGTTAACACTTTAAAGACGATTGTATTGGGATTGAAAATAAAATTTAATAGTTCGATTTTTATTTTTCTGTCACATTTCTTTATTGCATTAACAAGAATCAAGATTTTATTTCACAGTGAGAAAGATATCGACATTTGTTTTGCTTGAAAAGATTAACATTCTGTCAATTTCCTTCATCGTCTTTGCAGCATTCATCCTCAAGTCACTTTTAAAGAGAAACCACACATAAAGATATTCAATGTTCGTCTAGAAAAAAGGTATATCTTGCATTTTTTCTTAATCAGACAGAAGTTCAAAGGGTACCGCTGTCAATGTAAATCTAAATAGACCAAGCATTCAACATTTCCTTTTCAGACCAGAAATCTCCACTTCCAGCTAAAAGTCCCAAAAACCATCCGATCAGAAAACCTGTTGAAACTAAAAAAGATCCGAAGCTTTCAATTCATAAACTCTGTGAACGAGAACCTGTTCAGCTGCATTCAAGCGTTGCACCGATAATACCTTCATCGGATATTGAAATAGATCCAGAGCTTGACAGTCTTCTAGCAGAACTTGAAAACGACCAAGATTTTCAAGAACTGCCTGAAAATGAACAAAAAACGTGGCTTGAATCCTTGTTCTTCCTTGACACACTTCATCTACCTGGACGAGGACCAAGCTACAAAGACATGCTAACTCCGACTAAACAAGCGACAAATAATACTCTCAGAGTCAACGGAAGTTCAGAAATAAAGGCTAATCCTGTAACGGCAAACAAGACAAATTTGGAGGATATCGATTCGTCAATTCATGTGAATGATAAAATGAGAGACCTTGCCAAGGATTTCTTTACAAATAAAAAACCCGAGTCCACTGTTGAAAGTGGAGCTAAATCCTCTACAAATAATTCCAAGACAAAACTACCAGAACTATCACGGTAAACTATTGCAAACTAAAAATGTATGAAACTTAATTTTTATACATGTTTAGAAAAAATTCAGCTGTCTCCTGTACTCCGAAGTTTACTCGAAAACTTTCAAGCACTCAATTAGAAACCGAGGTAAAAGGAATTGAGTCTTTGCCACAAACTTTGCTTTTCTAATCCCTATATCTTTGGATTCCAATGTCGTAGACCTTAGATATTTCAAACTATGCTTTCTGTTAGATCAAATAATATAAGTTTGAAATATCAAAGATTTACGACATTGGGTTCTAAAGATATAAGGATTATAAATTCAGAGTTTGTGGCAAAGACTCAATTCCTTTAAGGTTTTAGCATCACTCTCCGCCAAAACTCACTATTTCGTCGGTCAATGTAAGTTACACACCGAAAGCTTAGTTAAGGGTGGCATTCTTTACTGCAGAATTTTTTTTCTTATCGAGAGTTTTTAAAACATGTTAGTTCTGCAGAACATCAAAAGCGTGGAAAGGAAGTTTTCAGGCCAAATTAACACAGAGGAATACACCGAAAAATTATCATTTAATATCAGTTCCGTTGAACACGTTTTGTCCCTCTAATAATATGAATGTTAAGGTTGATCAAGATTTAAACAAAAACAATAATACGGTTGAATCCAGGGTGAACAATAATCTGTGCTCCTTAGCTCAGTCATATTTCAGGTATAAACTGCTTAGACGACAGTCATTTTTTCAAGTTTACGATTTAGTGTAAAGTAGTTTTATTTGAAAATAATGCGAGATGTCTACACTAAATAAACTTTAGTTTAACTTAATTTCCTAAGTATTGTATAAGAAAAGTTTTCACTGACGACTCCATATGAGATTGTTAAATTTTAATTAATTAAACAAAATATTGTGAATGCAACTTTAGGAATACGAAACAAAGGAACTAAGTTCTTGACACAATCTCTGATATTCTAACTCCTATATCTTTGCAATCCAATGTCGTAGACCTTAGATACTTCAAACTTTGAATTGTGTTATATCAATTAATCTAAGTTTGAAATATCAAAATTTTACAGAATCAATTTGCAAAGAAATAGGGATTCAAAACTTTGAGGTTGTGGCAAAAACTCAGATCCTTTATGAATGAAATCCTGGTGTGAATATCTACTTTTTTTAACTGTTTAAAATATGCAAAATGCAAATTAACACTTAAAATACATCATTCATGAATTTCCATCCAAGGTTTACACCATTAGGTTTCAAAGATATAGGAATTCTAAAATCAGTATGTTTAATAACTGATAAATATTTCCAGTGATTCTGGGCCCCAGCAGATCGTGGAAAGAAAGTTGTCTCTCAGCTCTAAACCTAGCGAACCAATAGTTCAGATGAATAGACAGGATAGACAGGGTTCAAGAGATAACAAAGAATCCTTGGTTGCGGCTTTCTTTGACAACAAACCCAATGCGCAGACACAGCTTAAGAAACCTGACAAGGTATTTTTATTAAACACCCTTTTTCTTTTTTGTGATTGTCACCTAAAATGTTGATGAACTTCGGGAAAAAGGGCAATATATAAAGATTAAAGGATACCCTTGTAAATTGTCAAAAGCACTAAATTTATTATCATTTACATTTCGTTCACAGTCTCTTTTCTCGTATTAATCCATCCTAGTGAAGGTTGTAACTGAGAGAGTTATGTACGAGCCAGGAGAATATGAAGAGGAGGAGGAGGAGGAGGGTCTCGGAGGAAATATAGAGGAATACTTTAAAGCGAAACATTCCAACCCCATTGAACCACCACCACCTCCACAGAGGTTAGAACCAATCTAAACTTAAGTTTTTATCGCTTTTGGACATACATTAGAGACCGATGATAATATCAATGTATCGATGACCAGGTTTTATAAGATTATTATCGATCGTTTCGCTTGATCTCGATATCCAATTCGGGCAATTTTAATTTTGATAAATGCTTGATCCCTTGATTAAATTTAACTCCACAGGTATAAACAGGATATCGACGCGGAATTAGATTAATCCTTCTTCAAAAGATGGAGATCAATGCTTGATCCCGTTCTCACTTCTACTCAGCGAAGTTATTTATTATAATTAAAATTTTTTCCGACCAAAAGACTTTGGATGTTTCGAAGACTAAATTGGTCGTAAGAACACTTATCAGGGTAAAATGTTCTAGAAATTATCAGCTATATTATCGTCGATTGGAATTTCAGACAAAATGACTTAAGAAAACCTAAAAATTTTAAAATATCAAAATGACCTTGTAGTACTTGGTTTAAAAAGAAAAAATATTAAATAAATCTAATTGTAGGAAAATGGACAAGCAAGCGTTTATGATGAAGGTCCTAGGTAACGCGACTGGAATTCTACAGGGAAAACGATGAATAAAAGAAGAACTTTGTAGGCTTTAATTTTTTCCTAAAATACATTTGCATATTTGCAACAAAAAAAGGAATCCATGGAGGATGATTAATCATTTTGGTCATGAATGTCAATTTTTACTATGTTTATTTTTTCATACATTAATAGTTTCTTTAATAACTAAATAAACGCACAATTTCATTGCATGAAACTGTCAATTATTTATCTCAAAAATATGGAGCATGTTAATAGAAAAAAGTAAAATAAACGAGTTTTCCAATGATAAAATGAATATAGCAAATATTATTATAATATCTGTTTATTAAATTACTTCATGTATTATCTATGTAATTTATGTTAATAACGATGTGATTATATCTTATATTTCAAATATCATAGGAAGCCAGAACAATTATCCTTTAAAATAAAATTTCTTTTATAGCACAATTTTAAGGGGAATGAATGTTCTCTGAAAAAAATAAGAGTAAATTATGATAGTTTTGTAATGGTCGTTATACAACAAATTAAAATACAACATTTTAGATTAAAATCTTACATATTTCAATCAAACTTCTTTTATCAAAGAGCGTTTGAAAAAAAAATAATTTTAGTATGAAACCAAATAAATTTTCTTCTTTTCAAACGAGCGTAAAATCAAAGTTAGAAGAGCTACATTGTATGTAAGTTGTACCAGTAATGTCGCATATAGTTAAATCCTGAAACCGCCCTTGGTTTATTGTTCATTACATGGTCGATTAAGTGAGCTGAGTGTAAAGTTGTAAACATGATATATATTTAAACACATACACACAACATACATTACATTAGAAATCATCAGATAGTTATAACTAAATTGTGTCACTCCATTTTGGAAAAGTAAATGGAAAACTTATATTTGTTTATACGGGGGTGAATGAATACTGTCATATTTTACAAAAAGAATGGGGGGGGGGTAAGGGGGTACGATGAGTCAACTGTAAGTAGCTAGGCGTCTATAGAAACTTGCTTTAGCTGGATAAATCTGAATTTTACTATAATCAAACTCAAACTAGTTTGGTTGTCTTGATTTTCCAGTTATCCAAGTATCAAATATATTTGTCTACAATAAATAATCTTTGTATTATTTTGACAGAATATTCCAAATAACTTAAAAATAACCTTTGTTAAGTTTTAACTCCAAAAAAGTTTAAACGATCCTATTCATTTTGTAAATGAATTCATCTTCATAAAGCAAATATTGCTTGTAATATTGTTGGCGAATAACATAATTTTAGACAAATGTCAACTTTTTTACAGTTGTCGGTGTTCTATCTAAGTTTTCATTTCTAACAAACTTTTTTTTTAATTACAAGTTTTAAGTTATAATATTTAAATCTTATATATTTTCAATCATATAACTCCTCATATAAGAGAAATACTGAGGAGGCCAGAAAAGTTTTAAATTTCTAGTTTATATAACCAAATAAATTGGCTAGCATTATAATTGTGCGTAAAATCAAAACTTAAGGAGCTAGGGGAATAATGTCTTTCACGTTTTGTCGTTTTCCTAGATTTTAAAATACTGATAATTCCAAATCGTTTTCCTGCAGTAGAAATACCCAAGTCCTTTGATCAGAGAGATCAGACAAACCTTTAAATGTAAATCGGGCATTGAGATCTTTGCATAAAGTGTCACTTGAAATTACGCTTACAGTCACTCCGATTGAAACGAATATATAGTATTTTTTAAAAGTTGGAATGCGTGAGGCACATTTCTTAAAAATGGCCAGTGGCCACATAAAGATATCTTTATTATTTATATATATTTACATGTATATATGTATATATATATATTTAATAATTTATATTTATTTTAAACGGTATCTGTGAATGTATAATGCATAATGTATACATATGCAAAAAATTTGCTCGTAGTTTAACAAATAAAAACTAGTTTAGTTTGTGTTAATATTCCTGAAACTAATAACATGACAAAAAAAAAATTTAAATTATCCAGAAAAAATGGGGTGGAGAGTGTAAAAGGAAATCATAGTCAAACTCTAAAAGAAACCAACCTTTTAGTTCTCTAATTTTCCAATCTTATTTTTTTTTTTTTTAAATGGACATCGTAGGTAGATCTTTGATATTTCAAACTTGGAATTCTGCTGGATCCCATCTCATAGAAAAAGTTTGAAATTTCAAAGTTGTACACCATTAGGTTGCAAAGATATATGGCAATGGAAAATCAAATTTTTAGGGTTTCAGATTCAGTAACGTACTTTATATATAAAAGCACATGTTTCAGTTTAATATATTATCTAGTTCCTCCCAGAACATTTGTGTGTTTAATCTAAGATCAAATATGCCAAGATTTTAAATGAGCTTGCTTGACGCCTATGTGAGAGTGGATTTAAAAACAAGTTTTATATTTTCAAAATAAGAAATTGGTGCAGGATTCGATGGTATTTGTTTAATCTATATTTAGGGATTGGACAGGGACGAAATAGAAAAAAGGTCACCAGGGGGTGAGGGGGGGGGGCATTTTCTTGAGTCACCCTGTTCTTATGTAAACCTATTAAACCCTGAAGTATGTGAGTTATGTGAGGGGGAACTTAGGAAGGGCAGGGAGGGTAGTATTACTAGGGGTTAGGGAAGGAAGGTACATGTGAGTAGGGGAGTAGTTGCACAATGCTGAATGCAGATTGCACACCACGACAGTAGATTTAACCTAGCGTCAACCCCCCCCCCCCTCTTCCAACTTCCCCCATTCACCTCCTTTCCTTTCTGCTTTCAAGTATTAGTTTTGTCAACAAAATTTTGAAAAGATGGGAAGGGAACTTGGAACAGGGAAAGCAGCATAAAATGTTATCGACTATTCACAGGGAGAAGGAAATATACAGGGTTGGCTCGACCTGTCCCGGCCTTTCTTTTCATCTTGATTGGCCTGAGAGGCCTGGGTTGCCCTGTGTGTTTGACTCTCCTTATTCCAGCCAGTACGGGGCTCTCCAGGCCTGTCTTTCCACTTATGACAGGGAGACCAACTAGAATAGAATACATTTGTACCAAAAGGAACCTAAGACAAATGTTATTACACAAAAATAAATATTAAAAGAACAAAAAATAAATCCAGAACAAGTTAATTTGCCAATATAGATCACAGCCTTTAGAGATTTAATACCAAAAGTATGTTATGAAAGAAATATACTCTTGCCAAAAAACATCATTTCAAGAGAACCTAAAGTATGTTTGTGTATTTTTATAAAAGAAAATTAAAATAGTCTTTAAAAAATATTCAAAAAATGTTTGACCTTCAAAATATTCTAAAAATGAGGTTTAGTAAAATCACGGCTGGCAACCCTGTAGTACTGACTACAGTCAACTTTCCTTCCAATCTAGCTTTCAGATATAGTTAAGATCCTATTCCTACAGAATACAGACTATAGGCATAAAACAAGCTTTGACTATATGATCTAGATATGACTTCATAGCTGATCTGTCGCTAGTCATGGCTACGTGGGTTTATTAGTCCATGGACTCAGCTAGATCAGACTTATATATTTAGTTTAGATCCTACAGCCTACAAAGTACAGACTGATTTTTAGTATAGATTCTACAGTATATAGAATATAAATCTAGTTAGATACTTCAGATTATAGACTATATATATCAAGTTTAGATTCTACAGTCTATAGACTATATATCTAGTTTAGATTCTACAGTCTATAGACTATATATCAAGTTTAGATTCTACAGTCTAAAGACTATATATCTAGTTTAGATTCTACAGTCTGTAGACTATATATCTAGTTTTGATTCTACATGATATAGGTAGAGTGATAGACTATGTATCTGGTTTAGATTCTACAGTCTTCAGACTATATATCTAGTTTAGATTCTACAGTCTACAGACTATATATCTTGTTTAGATTCTACAGTCTTCAGACTATAGTCTAGTTTAGATTCTACAACCTACAGGCTGCATATATAATTTAGATTCCACAGAATAAAGACTATAAATCTAGTTTAGACTCTACAGACTACAAACAATATATATCTAGCTTAGATTCTACGTTTACAGAGTACAGACTATATATATCTAGTTTAGATCCATAAAGTATATATATCTATAAGGTTCTACACACTGCAAGACTAATACAGATTTCACACAGATCTTTTTAGACTACACCTAGAGACATTATATTTTCACGTATATTGTCATTTTCACAGAAAAACTTATTCCTAGTAAAAATCTTGTTTCAGACTACAGACTCCTAGTACAAAATGGACTCAAATCTTATTCCTAGTAAAAATCTTGTTTCAGACTACAGACTCCTAGTACAAAATGGACTCAAATCTTATTCCTAGTAAAAATCTTGTTTCAGACTACAGACTCCTAGTACAAAATGGACTCAAAACTGCTTTTCTCTGCCTGTCTACTCGTCATTTTTGCAATGATTCCCTCAAGTAGGTTTTTACAAACTTGTCAATGAGAAAACTATGTTTTATTTGTTGAAGCATGGTCATATGATTGAGCAGATAAACCCTTCAAAGGGACTGTAATCTTGAGTGACTCTTCATGTACCCTTTAAAGCTTTGTCTGATCAAGTATTAGATATCGATCTTTTACAACTCTGAAACCTGATTATTTTTAATTGTGGTTTCCGAACAACAGGGACTTGCGCATTTCTGCTGCAGGTAGACATGTAGGAATTATCAGAATTGAACACTTTTAAAACTTGAAAAAAAGAAAACATCTTCCATATTGATCACCGTTTTCATTCGGGTATTGTCATCTTTGCATGAAAGGTCACTTGAAATTACACTTACAGTCCCTTACAGGTATAGAATTTTAGATATTACTAAGTCTAATCTGTGAGATTAAAAAAATCATTTTATCTATATGTTTGGTTATTTATCATAATTAAGCATTTTTATGATTAAAAGTAAACATTCTGTATTACAAGGATTATGATTTTCTCTCAGCTTTCATGTAAATGTCAGCTGTATGGAATCTTTAGATATCTCTTTTCTAGGTATGAAATTTATAGTGGAGGACTTTGAGATGTACAGGGTGTCCCACGAAACATGACAGTAGCAAGAGTAAAGACGACTTGAAAGTCGTCTTTGAACTTTATGTTTATTTTTGACATTCAGTCGTCAACCTACCTTGATGTATGACTCTTGAAACAATAACTACACAATTCTCATAGTGCTGGTGTTTCAAAAATGTGGTCTGCCTTTTTTGAGCTGTCAATATTACCGGAGACTTTAAGAATTTTGTTCAGATTTCGAAATCTGAAGAAAATGTTCTCCGGTAATATTGAAAGCACAAAAAAAAGGCAGACCACATTTTGGAAGTTCCAAGATTAGGAGTATTTTGTTTGTTAATTTTAGAATTATGCTTGTAAAGTTAGGTTTACGAATAAAAGCTGAAAATTATTTCAACGGTCAAAGACGACCTTCAATTCGTCTTTGTACTGTCATATTTTGTTGGACACCCTGTAGTTGGGAGATAGACAAAGACGATATTTTGATTGCTTTGACTTTAGAAAGCTAGAATAATGTTCTCCCCTGCGCCCAGACAACAGGAATTGAGTCTTTGCCATAAAATCTAAATTGCAATGTCTAAAATATTTTAAACTATTAATTAATTAGATCAAACCATCTAAGAAAGCATTAGTTTGTGGGAAAGACTCAATTTCTTTTTTTTGAGAAAAAACAAGCTGACCGAACTAGGAAAATGGACGCTCAGTTAAATGTTAAGTTTTTTGTCAAGGTTCTAGCATTCAATGCCACCAGTGCTCCAGCTATACAGATGTACACTGTGACGATCCTTTTTACTATGAGGTAAACAAATTAAAAAAAAACTCTTTTGAACGAATAATAATTTTTTTTTGCTTTTAAGGATAATAAAGGAGTTGCTAAAACAACTGAATACCTCAAGGACTGCCCTAACGACGGCAAGGATTATTTCTGCAGGAAAATCTTCCAGAACGGTAAGTCGTGGGAAAGCTTAAAAGCTTCCTCATGTTCTTCCCAAAAGTGTGTTACAGGCTACAACGTAGAAAAATGCTTCGATAATCTAAAAAATAGTATTTTGTGAAGCAATTTTGATGTATCATTATTTGTCTTTTTTGAGTTACACGTTTTTATGAATATTAAAAGAAAGAAAAAATGTTTTAGTTATGATGTTTTTTGGTGTAAAATCCTGCCCAGTCTTGGTAATACATTTTAAGCAATGAATAATAAACCAAATTATTAAGCACAAGTAAGAACGCACGTTTTTATTAAAGCACAATATACAACTACTCTCCTTCGCGTTTTAACTATTAGCAATTTGAAGATGGAGATGCAAGAAAACAAAACTAAAAAAAATTAGCTTTCTATTCACTTTTCAATTTTTTGAACATTTTTATTCCTTGATAAGTTTATTTATTTGCCTATAGTGAGAGGAGATTCCCGTGTGATCCGTAGCTGTGGATGGGAGAAGCATGAGAAGGGAGACTGCTACTCTACAGTTCTAGAGGAATATAATACTTATGTTTGTAGCTGCGACACTGACGGATGTAACTCCGGAACAATGTAAGAATCTTATTAAAAGGAAAAACAATTTTTCACCTATTTAAAAATGGAACTTGATCCCTCTATTTTTGGAATTAGGAACATAGTTTAACAAAGCTTACTGCTAAAAAGGTCTTTACAGTCCCTTTAAAAATGATCTTATGCTTTCTGTGAAAAAACCCTAGCGTGTTTGTAGAAGCGGCGTAAGGGGGACGTCCTCCTCACTGGAAAATTGGGGGTACATCCCCCCCTGGAAAAATGTAGGGCACAACTGTAGGGAGTTCTTCTAGTCCCATTTACATGATTTTTTGTCAATGTATTTTCAAAAAGAAATTATTCCAGGACAAATTTTAAAAATGGCCACCACATTCTCACACATGTCAGGATTTTGACATAAAAATTACCAAAATACCTTTATGTAATTCCAGGGGGGGGAATTTTTTAATTAACTTCCCCCTGAAAATATCGAAAGCTATCTCTGCGTGTTTTCCAGATATATGTTTTCAAGTAGTTTTAAATATCTATTTAATCGTTTGGATATATTTTTTTTTATATTGGACAGTCCAAAGCATGGCCAATATTTAAAAATTCCATGAGAAAATCGGTTAAACAAAAAGCAACAAAGATAAACACAAAGAAACAATGACAAACTAGAACTTCTATAACAAGAATTCCCACTTCCCCAACCTGTGTTAGATAGCGGAAATATTTTTTAGCTGAATATTTAGCTTGCTCCCTCTTTTCTGATTGGGATTTTGTAATGCAAAAAATAAAGCACATATCTGAATTTTTGACAAAATATCAATCAAATACTTACATTTAAAAAATTTAACATTTTTTACCTTTTCTAGGTTCAGCGTAAGCAGCCTGGCTGTATTCTCCACCTTGTTAGTTGCATACATGATGCAGTAAACAAACCCCTCCAAGAGCCAGCACAGCACAAACACCATACTCAAAACCTAAACAATGCTCAAAATTCATGGATGGGGAAAATGTAGTTGCTATAGTTGGATTGTATTTATAGTCCATAAAGTCAATTGACGGATTGCATTGGTGGTGTAAAGTAGATCTACAAAAAAGTAGTAAAACAAATAGGCTATACAGAACATATGAGACTTGCAAATGACTTAAGTAACATATTTGGAAAGTTCAAATTTTATAGTTATAGAGATTATTATTATAGAAGATTAACCACCAAAAAGTGTAAAGCTTCTAATTCTATTAAATTTTTTAACATACTTTGCTATACTTGTTGAACAACCCAAAATTTGGAACTTAAGTCTTATGTTTTGTTTTCTGTTGATTTTTGCGATAGTTTAAATGAAATAATTTATTTTAGATGTGTTTTTCTTTGGCCCTGGCTTGTTAAATTATTGATTATTATTGTCAATTAGAGAAGATGAAATAAATTCAAATTTTTATGTTGTTGATTTTTAATGCTAAAGAATTTCGGCATATTATTTTTGTTATTAAAGAATATACCAAGACACATAAATAATTTCTAATTTTTTTCAAATTTCATCTTCAATATTTGGAGAGTATATTTTGGTGCCGAAAAGAATGTTTAACGATTACGAACTTTTCTATTTTCAGTATTTTCTTATTCTTATTCTTTTAGGACCATATCTAACCTTTATCTATATTTTATGTATAATATGTATATTCTGAGAGTTTCAGGTCTTCATTAAAGGGAGTGTTCGCGAAAAATGAAAGGGGTATAGGCTTAATGCGATAAAAAAGCGCTTTTGATCGCTACTAATCTTACTTCTATCTGCTGCGTCTATAAGGAGACGTCTCATACCGAATAACATGGCATCCATACAAATTGAGAAAATTGCAACATACGACTTAAACCGTAAAAAAATCATTTTAATTTCAAACAAATCATTCAGATATTAGATTTCTTTATCGCATTAAGCTATACCCCCTTTCATTTTTCGCGAACACTCCCTTTAAAGTCTCAATTTGTGTTGGTAATCCTGCATTAATACTCAAGAGTTAGATGTGTGAGAAGTTTATCAACCAAAGTGAGGAAAGTTCACCTGTTTGAAATAACATTTTTTTCTTTTCTAATCTTAGATTTTGTGAATTTTTCCATACAACGTTCATTTAAACCTTAGTGTTTATTTTTTTATTTTCACTCCCACTACTATGCAGAATGCAATGTACAGGGGGGGGGGATATGCTAGAGTAGATTAAACTGTTATATTGAAAAGTTCTTCAGCTTATCGATTTTCTTCAGAATATTCAGAGAAATAAATTAAAGATGTCTGAGAGAAGGGCACAGGGAATTTCTGAAAAAGCAAAATGGGAAAACAATAAAATCGCAGAAGTTTTGTAAATTTGTTCTTTATCCTTTGTTTTTAACCGATAAGCGTTAATTTATCAGTAGACAACACTTGACACATTTTAAAATAAGGTTCTATTCCCATCGTTCCTATTTCATGCCCGTTAGTTAATACTTGAAGGATAGGCACATATGCAGAGCTTCTTTGAGAGGAGGAGAGGAAGGCCAACCACAACAATTTCTCGTCCGAGCCACATTCTCCTCATTTTCTCGTCCGAGCTACCTCGAAATCCTTGTCCTTTCATCATTATCACTTTTTTAAAGTGTCTAATCATTCCAGATAAAACTATTTTTAAAGAATCCAGCCACGTTAGATATCAAACTTTTGTAAATCGAAAAAAAATTTCAATTGAATTAAAGATTTCAAGTTCAATGTCTTTAAAAATGTTCACCTTTTTTTCGCGCACTTTCAGATATTCCTGGTGTAGAATGCCGCAAATAATTCCATGTTTATAAAACTTCAATCTTTTTTATTAAATAGTAAAAACCATAGGATTTTTCTGGGTGGTGCTATGGGGAAAATTATAAACAGAGGTATGCCGAATATTTTGCTATTTATTTTAAATAACGAAGGTTAGCAATTACGGAGGCAGAAGAGATTTAAGTTTTACCTAAATAAAGTTTGACATCATTTTCACGGGTTTGAAGATTCCAACATGATATAATCATTGCAATACTTTAGTTTTAGTCCATCCATATTTTATGCCCTAACGTTGCCAGATTTTTAAAAAATAGTTTTATCTTCCAGAATTGGAAACATTTTAACACAAAATAGTCGAAGGACGAGGATTCCGAGGTGGCTTGCCTTCCTCCCCTACTGAGAGGGAAGACCAATTCGCGTTTTTTTAATTATGGCAGTATTCATATCTTTATACATACTTTGATTGCCTGTAATTGTTTGTAACCGATACACGCCAAACAGCTTAACCGATCGAGCCCAAGTTTATTGTGGGACCTTTCGTGATCCCAGGGAAGGTTTGTGGATGCTCATAATGACAAAAAAAAATTGGTTAAATTTTTAATTTCGTTATTGTTTTAAACCGAACATAAAGAAGATGCTTTCAGATAGATCAACTATTAATAGTTGAAACAGGAGATAAGCACTTCGCGCTCTAAATGCCCGGTATCATTTAAAACTACTCTTAAATTTTCAGTGCAATTTATTGATTTGAAATTATTATCTTCACTAACACACTTGCTTTTACAATTAAAACTCGTGACTGCTATGCATTTTCTGATATTCTTATTTTGCATGATCAATTATCAACTACTATACATTCTTTGGAATGTATAATTTATCCAAAGAATTATCAACTACTTAGTATATAAAGTATATAATGCAATTAAGGACTTCAAGAGAATTTCAAGCTTCTGATTTCTTAAGCTTGAAATAAGAAGCGAATTCACAAAATCTGTTTCTATAACAGAAGAAAACTAAGAAACATGTGCGACATTTAGGAAATTTTTATAAATCAGGAAAAACGAGATTTTTTTTACAAGTTTCTGTAAATTTTTTACACATTTCTATGATCGAATCAATGAGAACTTATTCACACTTTTTCTTTTTATAATATCAGTCTTCCAAAGTTTTTTTTTTCAGATTTGAATGTAATGGATTCAGTGGCGTACATAGGGGGGGGGGCAGTAGTCCTCTTGCCCCCCCCTGGAAAATACAAAATTAAAAGGAAACAAATTTAAAAAGTAAAACCTGACAAAGACTAAGGATTTGTCTAAATTCACTGTTAACACAAACTTTTAAGATACTTTAAACTAAAACTTTTGCAAAAACAAGACCTCGACATTATAGATGCTTATAACATGATGGAAGATATGGAAGGTATTCTATTTTCTATTTTGGTATTTTTTCTTACAGTCAATTTATAAAGGAATTAAGCCTTTGGCACAAACTCAAATATGTAAACCTTTGGAATCTGATGTTGTAAACCTTTGATATTTCAAATTCAGAATATTTGATCTAACAGAATTCATAGTTTGAAATATCTAAGGTCTACAACCATAGATAAAGATAGATTGCTCATAAGACGACATTTTTTATCTTGAAAGATATAAATGTACAGAGATGTTTTAAAGATATTCCTATTATATAGATTAACTAGGTCGGTTGTGAACATTGGCTGTTGTTATGTCATTGAGTACTTGTGGTGTACATGAGTTCTGTAGAGAGAAATTTAAGTTAGTTTAGTCCTTCTCATGTTTTTCTTCAGTTCTCGTCAATATGATATATTGCTCAGTGAAATATTGTTGTTCAAATAGTTCCATTCCCGGAGTTATTTTACACTCTATTCGGGAGGAATGGTTAAACCTAGTAGATTGGAAAAGACCCAATCCGAATGTTATCTGCAACGAACATTTTCCTAGTTATATAAAAGTGAATGGGAAAAAGTTTTCAAAGTCTGCTGTTCCCTCAATTTTTAACATTATCGGAGCTGTTCAGAACTGCTACCTGGAAACTGTTCTGAACGAATATAATTATGCCGTCCCAGCTATTCAAAAGCTAAAGAAAATATATGACGGAAACACGAGCAAAAGGAAAAAATTCAAAGCTCAAAAAAGAAAAGTCGACGAAAAAATTCGCAGTCTAGAATCTGTGATTGTCGAAATAAAAGACAAGTTCTCTTTACCAGAGGAAATTAAAAACCTTCTTCACAGTTCAGCAAGTAAAATTCTGGAGGAGTTGTTTCAAAGAGTTATAAAAAAGTTAAAATATTCGGATTGTAGAGATAAATATCATCCAGCTCTCCGATCGTTTGCTTAGCAAGATTATTCTTTTTCAAAACCAGTGATTGTAGACTAAATTTTTTTATCAATAAAAGTTTGATGTCATTATGCAAGTTTTTAAATCTAGGTTTATAGAGTGTTTTTTATTATTTATGAAACTTTGCCACTTTGACTGATTTTTAAGCCGTATATCTTTACAACTTGATGGTCTTTGATATTTAAAACGACATGAATTTGATTATGTCTACAACATTTGGTTCCAAAGATATAGTGATTAGAAAATCAGAGTTTGTGGCAAAGACTCAATTCCTTTATTTTCATAAAGAGATAATAAGCTTTATTTCAAGTTCCCCTTTATGCAATGATGACAATAACATCGAATGAAGGAAAGAGAAGTTTTAGCCTTCTAAAGAGAATACTTCATTGCACAAGATGTACTATGACGGAGAGCAGACCTAACGATCTTGCACTTATGGCTCACTACTGAGAAAATCAGTGAAAATATGAATTTTTAATGATGCTGTGATTATTGATTTAGTTAGCTGTGATGGAGTTAAGTGATACATTTTTAAATTTATAAAGTTAAAAAGTTAAAGTTATTTTTTCGAGCAAAGGAATAAATTTTAGACTCTATAAGGTTAGTAACACCCAAAAATGTAGTCTTTTTGGTGTATTTTTATGGTGTTCATTGACTTTTTGAACAAAACAATTCCAGGGGCGGGCAAAAAAAAAATTTTCCGGCGAAATCTTGCCATCCCCCCTGGCTAAAATCCCGTTTACGCGCCTGAAAGATTTTAATATAATTTGAAAGGTCTTTTTTGCTCTAGTGAATGCTTAATCTTACTGCGCTGTAAGGTCGTCTTTCACCAAGATTTTCTCCGCTGGCCAAACATTTCCTAGCTTTGGCAGAATTATAAACAACCTTTTCGTGTAGTGATCACGTTTCAAAAATAGGAAAAGCTTAAAAATTTGTGATTTGCAGTGAACAACAAATCTTTGTAACCAAACTGTCATTTATTTAAGAAGTTAACAACGTCGTTTTAGTTCTACTTTTTAATAGCCCGCATATCCCCTTCTAACCCTTCACTAGTAAGAACATTTCATAATACAAATAATTATTATCGACATTGAATATTTAATTCATAGTAATAAAGTCTTAATTTTGAGTCCTATTCCAGAGTTTTCTGGTTATCATGTTGCACAAAATATTATTATTAATTAATTTTCATATTTAACATAACTTTGTTGTCTCGCTTGAGTTAAAATCTACAACCCTTCTAAATTGTGATAAGGTAAAACTGAAATGCAGAAACCCAAATAACCATTAAAACGATTTAAAGGTTAAAATATTTCTGTGAATCCCTATATGTGTTATATTGTATGTATCGAAAAATAAAACCAAGTATTCTTAATTTGCATAGACTAACTTATCCCTATATCTTCTATTATCTCCGTAGCGAGGTACAGCCCTGAGAATCCCATCAGGGAGATTAGTACTGCATGGTTCAGCCTTATGACCCTTGTCAACCAGGATCTTAATAAGATTGCTCATGAAAATCTTTAAATTGTTTACATGGCTTTGATAAAAACAATTGCCATCCTCAAAGCTTCGACTGGTTTGGTCCCGGGACCAAATTAAGTGAATTTGAGCTAGGTTGCTGAATCCGGTTTAAATATTGAATAACCGATTCATTTTTTGTAATTAACTTGAGTGAATGAGTATCTGTAAAAACTAAGTCTGTAATTGATTTGTAATTAATAAGAAAAATAATCTGTGATGCATTTGATATTAATGATAAATATAATCTTTCTGGGTGAAAATGGGTGGAAAAGTGTAAGGTCACTGACATTAAAACCAAGAGATCTAATCTGCACCATATGCAGAATTTTGTACATCAATATCTACAACTGCAATTTACAATAAAATTACGAAATAATTGTTTGATAAATAAGTGATGCATTATTTATTACTCTTGCACTTTTGTTCTAATTCCAGATTTGGGCAATGGTTAGTGTTGTCGTAGACTTCAGAAATGTGTGCACTAATCTGAAATGTTGCCTATATGGAACCTTGTCTACGCATGCGTTGCTTAAGGACCTTGATGCTCTATCCTTACTTCTATCTGTCTATTTCTCTACCTGATTCAAGC
Source organism: Eurytemora carolleeae (assembly GCF_000591075.1). Taxonomy (NCBI): domain Eukaryota; kingdom Metazoa; phylum Arthropoda; class Copepoda; order Calanoida; family Temoridae; genus Eurytemora; species Eurytemora carolleeae. The sequence continues at coordinate 89,576 of NW_019396785.1, read as the reverse complement.
TTGGCGCCAGGCGCCAGTTTATTCTTTACCTTGGCAAAGTGAGGGTCACTAAACCTATTTGTTGCCTTTTTAGATTTTAATCTAAATTCAATACCCAGCTTAATAATCCTCGTCATCTTGCACAAATGGATATTTGTTAATTGAAAGATTATATTTTCTGTGTAAAATGTTGATATTATGTATTATATAATCAGGAAAAATGTGCCGCCAGTAAAAAATGAAAATTCTACAAAAAGATAAAAGACGGATTAAGAAGATATATCAGGTGATTAAATAAACGTTTAAATAGGACAATTTTACTAGTTCCACTTCCCCTATTTTTATTGTTTGTTTTTTGAAATCCGACTGCAAATTGGTATTTAAGATTTAAATAAAGCACAAAATCAGATGAAAATTTGCAGAAACGCGGAAGTGAATAATTCCAGTGCGAAGCAAAATACAATTAATATTTCAATAGATATTTAAAGATAATTATAACTTTAATTGACTGTAGACGTAATTTTTTTCTATGGATAAATGAGATATTCTCTTTTTTTAGCTGTACATTTAGTATTTTCGATTGCGGTTTCGTTACTTTATAGTATCTTGCGGATTTATGCAGCAGAGACATCTAAAGGATATTAGCAGACTTTAACACCATTCTAGATAGAATAACGACATTGATACATAGTTAAAGTGTTTATAAAACCACTTTGAATAGAACTTGACTTGAAAGTACGTCCACAGTCCCTGTAACAAGTTCATACTTACGTACACAAGTGTCCTTTAAACTTAACAATTAGACACATTACAAACATAAAAACATTATTACTTCATATATTGTATTATTCAACTTGCGCAACTCTGGCTAAACATGCAAAACCGCATTTTCATGTCGTTAAAATACCGCAATTTTGAAAATGTTAAATTGGGTTTTATTTAAACAAAAAAAATATAAATTTAAATGCAATAATCATGATGATTACTTGATCTTTTATTAAACTCCTAGCTGACGAACGGCTAATGATTAATTTAAAGTTAATCATTGTTATTTTTATCCATTTTATAAGCAGGAATTCATGTAATTTAACTTGCATTTAAAGGTCTTAATTTATATTAAAACAAATTTATCAAAGACAACAAAGCAATTATATATGTTCAATTTTCTATGTTATACATATTTATATATATATATATAACATGTGATTAACGTAAATGGATTTACATAATTGTATAACAAAGAATTACTATACTGGTATCTATATTTTGCTAAAAGATAAGTTTTATATTTATAAAAATATTTGTACATACAAATATGTATATATATAAATATATAATGGATAATATATATAAATATATCCGACAATCTGTGTTGCTATATGTAGCCTCCTAGGGCAAAACGGAAGTAGATACTGGTATTTTGGTTTGTGCCCGCGATCGAGTGTGTGTGTTTGTGCGTAACTTCTAAACTTGATCAGATCCATTTATATTTCAGTTTTTTGTTTATTAATTCTTCATTATAAGTTTAGCTTCGGGTGTAAAATATCAAGCAATTAAAAGGTTAAATAGAAAAACTATGTTTCAACAAAATAGCTGCACCTGCACTCTATTAGGATTGATTAGATAGTTAGCATCTTTATTTTAATTTAAGAAGTTGGTGATCATTCATTTTCCCTGTAGTTATAACAAGACAGTTGGCTGGTTTCATCTTATTATATATTAACTTAATTTACACATTTACACTGATATAGCAAACTCCTTAGCACGTTTTATCTATTTTTAACAAAATAGTTGGAACTTTTTTTCTGTGATAACACATTAGTTATAATTGTCCTTTCTGTTTAACATGATTGTTGTTAGCACGTTTCTTCTGTTAAACAAAGTAGTTAGCACGTTTCTTCTGTTAAACAAAGTAGTTAGCACGTTTCTTCTGTTATAAGAAGATAATGATTCTTTGCTCATAACAAAATAGTTAGTTTGTTTTTCTGTATAAAACAAGAATGGTAAGCACGTTTCTTATAATATAATTAGTCAGTTTACCTGTTTTCCCTGTTTTAAAAAGTTAGTAACGATATTATTGGCTCTTGTTCTCTGTCCTAACCTATTGCTGTTTTTTAAAAAGTCAGAAACGATATTAATAGCTCATGTTCTCTGTCCTAACCTATTGCTGTTGTTTTAAAAAGTCAGTAACGATATTAATAGCTCATGTTCTCTGTCCTAACCTATTGCTATTGTTTTAAAAAGTCAGTAAACGTGTTTCTAAGATCGGACAAGATGGTCAGCTCATTTTTCTAGTATAACAAAATAGCTAGCACGTTTCCTCTATTTTAACAAGATAATGTTTCTTCTATTATAAAAAGATAGTTGGCACGTTTTGTTTTGTTATAGCAAGATGCTTAAAACGTTTCATCTGTTCTACAAATTATTAGAACGTTTTCTTTTACAAAAAAAAATCAGTATAGCATGTTTTTTTATAATAAGAAAGTTAAGATAATTTGCACGCGTTTCATCTGTTATAACGATATAGCTTAAACAAGATATCAGTTAGCATGTATTCTTAGACATAACACTAGATTCGTAGCACATGTGGGGAGATATTTCCACAATCTCTATTTTTGGAGGTTTTTAAATATTTTTTCTATAAAACTCTTAAATTTCTATTTTTTTGTTAATGTTTCATAAATAAATAATTACTTACCAATTCCTAAATATTTTAATTATTGGCAAATCATTTATAAAACATGATGATATCCTCCACAAAACCTTGATCGATGTTTGTTACAAAATATTGTTTATTTTAATCTTGGTTTTGCACATATGCATTTTATTCATGTTCACACACTTGTCTGTTTATATATTAAAGTACATATTGCTGTATTACTCAACCAAAAATCACCATATGCCACTATTTGACAGTAAATTACGAATCTTAAATAGTAATAAAATCTACTCTTAAAGGGAGCCTTCACAATATTAAAGGTGATATCTTTTGAACCAAAAGCTGAGAATTGTGAATCAATAGAATACGACATACTTCTTAACTTGATAAATGCCTTCCTCTAAAGACCCAAAAAAACACGCGAAACCCTGGTTTTCCTGGGCGGCTTGCAGCCTTGCAGTTAATTGTGTGGAAACTTTTCACGATTTGATCAAGGTTCACCTTTTAGTTTTTCGCGAACAACCTCTGTAATAAAAATTTATACGCAAAAACTAAATTTAAATGAACAATCGAGTAAACAAAAGTTTGATTCGCTTGAGTTGCATCATTTAAACACATTACGTAAATTTATGATACCGTTACATAATATACTTGGCTTCCGCAATGTAAGTATATACGAAGCCAAATTCTATTGATGATATACTTGATCATTCAATTAATAATATTAATATTAAATTTGCAAAGGGACCGAGTTTTTTGCCACAAACTCAAATTATCTAATCCTATATATTTGCAACCTGATAATGTAAACATTTGATATTTCATACTTTAAAATCTAGCATAATTCATAGTATAAAATATCAAAGGTCAAATTTAGTTAAAATATAACACAATTTTAATGTTAAAATTATTTAAAATTTAATAAATAAATTTAATAAAATTTTAAAGCGTATACGTGTATGTTAATATGTAATAACAATTTTAGATTATTCTATCTTCCTATAAACGAATCTTGATTAAAAAATAAAAGCAGTGTATCACGTGAAGGAAGTATCAAAATTTTTTATTAAAGGTCATGTTTTAAATGCTTTTTAATTCTATTTTTGACGCTGCTTAAAAATGGAAATATGCAGGCTGCTTCAAGTTAATTATGGGTTTCTGTTCCTCAATTTAAAATTTTTTATAAGAATCCGTTCATTGATCTACAATTCTACATTGTTACATGTACACATTACTTGTAGCAAATAATACCGAGAGCCAATATTGTAAACGATGTTTTTATTCTTAAATCACAAATAACACAGATTGGACAAAAGATACCATTTTTAGTAGTTTTCCTAACTTTCAGTGCAATTGTAGTCTTTAATCCAAAATAAGATTATTTGGGGTTTTAATAAAACATATATAAAAACCTTTTACATTAAATTCTTACATCCCGGAAGAGAATACTATTGGAGTTATGGGGGGGGGGGCGTGCAAGGGGGAGAAAGGATATTGCAGAAAACATTTCAAGCATGTCAAAATACCAATTGAGAAAGGACGGATTAGAAAGATTCATTGTCACTGGATTATGATTATCTTTGGACATATATAAGATATATGAAAGCATGAATTTGTACTACTACTAAAGTGTTGTATCTGGCCTAGAAGGTTGTTGCAAAAGGAAAATACTAAAACAATTGGACGTGAGTTTTCTCAAAAAGATTTCGATGAAAAAAGTCAGGATAATTACTTTCTCAATAATTTTACTCATATTTTCAAGCCCGGCCCACAAACCAAATTTCTATGGCATTCCAAAAGTTTCTTCAGGCGCACTGTGCCTTGTGTTCTTTCGCGAATTTGAAATGACGACATTTTTCGTTCAAAGTATTTTTTCCAGAAGGAAGTATTAATTCAAATGAAAGGTCTTGATCTTGATATTCACTGTGAAAACTTTGAAACTTGAGGGATAAGTGATTGGTTCCTAAATTTTGGTTATCCCTTCCGGTTACGGTGACCAGGGGATTTCCATGTGGAATTTATTGCGTCCGGAAAAATGTACAATATAGAGATATAACTGCTTGAACCCGGGATTCATAGTACACATCTTTTATCCACAATATTTTTAAAAATATTTTGAGTTTGAAGTTTAATTTTGACAACTGTAGGAGACTTCTTGGAATTTCTTAAAAAGGGGGGTTTAATCGTGAATATATTAAATATATTACCGGTAAATTTTAATTCGGATTTATCTTTTCATTTTTGCTAAACTCTCCCATAAAATCAATAAACCAATTTCATTTGTCCTAGGATTTAATTTTTGAGTTTACTGGTAAAGACTTAAAAAAATGAAAAAAGTGATAAAAAGCTAACTTTTACAAAAAGTCCAAAAGGAAAAAGGGATCAGAAAAAAACATCAATTATTGATCTTTCACCATTTTTTTTCTTGATTGTTTCACGAGTCACGACGACATTAAAACAATTATGAAGTGCATTTGATGTTGTTTTAAAACGTCTATAGTAAGTTATTTAATCACTTTAAAGTGAAATGGGTCTGTTTACACTGCACATTTGTGGTGTCAAATGTTCATTGGACTATTTAAAGTCATAACTTTAGTTAAAAGTCGACTTCCTATTTCAAAGTTTTCTTGTTACTACGAAATGAATATGATTTATCTGTGTAAATTCATGTTAATACACCTTTAATCTAAACATAATGAAAAGGCTCACTTTATGCAGAAATACTAGTGCAGCTGTGCGATATCCTAAATCGTTTAGCTTTCCTTCGAAATACTAAGTTAGGAAAGCAAACTTAATTGGTTGCAAATAGGTATTTTAACAAAATTCAATATAATAGCTTTTCGGAAAAAGGAGATGAATGTTGAAACATGAAGAGACTTCAATATATATTGAAACCAATTTTGTACTGCTGATTCATTAATTACTTCTACGACCAATTTCCGATTAAGTTAATTCTCCAAATTAACGCAATTAGATCAGATTTTGTAACTATTCTCAGATCGTGTATTGGTTATTGTCAGGTTAGAAACAAAGGTTCGAAATACGAGAATTTGTTTTATTTACATTTTATTTGCATTAAGCATTGTGATGCCGACTGGAACAGAATTATGAAATCCAAGCAGTATTATAGAACTACGGAGAGTAAGTTGCTTACATTATACTCTGGAATACATGCAGTATTAGAACAACGGAGAGGGAGTTGTTTACATTATACTCTGGAATCCAAGCAGTATTAGAACTACGGAGAGGGAGTTGTTAACATTATACTCTGGAACCCAAGCAGTATTATAGAACTACGGAGTGTGAGTTGTTTACATTATACTCTGGAACCCAAGCAGTATTATAGAACTACGGAGAGGGAGTTGTTTACATTATACTCTGGAAACCAAGCAGTATTATAGAACTACGGAGTGTGAGTTGTTTACATTATACTCTGGAATACTGAAATCCTACAAATTACAAATTGGGTCACTTCTAGACGTACGGGTACGGGTAAATGTTTATGCAGTACGATTACTCTAGAGCGGTAAATCCGGGTTTGGTTCTGATCAAGTAACTTATGTGTACATCATAGGCCCTCCTGTCTATGAATTCTAAACCTTATTTTCAATAATGCTGAATTCAATATAATTAGTGATAAACACAACACAGACAGTATATGTATGTATATTGTATATGTATAATGTAAATGTACAAGTATTTGTATATATGCATATGTAATGAACATACCGACGTTATATTATTAAAAAGTAATATAACATATTATTTCGTATGGGTTCTTTTGGTTTATTGGCTGTTTTATTAGCATTAAATAAAAGAATAAGTCTATATAGCGCCCAAGACAATTATGTAAAGACGACTTTACAAAAAAATCTTTTACATTCCGAATTTAGGTTTTAGGGAATGCAGGGATGGGGGAGGGGGAGGGGCCATTATCTATATTCATCCCACTCTTTATTTTGATAATATGTGGTTATAATTATTTACATCTACTTTACAGGGAAGTTAAGGGAATTTTACTTTACCGAGGGTTCCCAAGTCCAATCGGTCAAGGGAACTCGTGGTAAAATAAAAATTCTAATTTCCTGAAAAAGTAGTTTTACACAATTTTATCGTCTTTTGAGATAAAAATGCGCGAACTTTTTACTTTTTACATAACTGTACCAAGGGACGTTAAGTAACTTAACCTTCCTCTATTGAGGGAATCATATGTCGGTAATGTTCGTCAAAAGGTGGTAAAATTACTTACCGGGCAGAAATTAATGCGTTGTGGATATTTTTTTTAAATGTAGTTTGAAAATATTTTTTGGAAGTCTTCCATGCATACCTTATTTTGAAGAAGTTGGCATCCCTTAGTGTATTTTTAAAAAGAAATTACCCTGTTAGTAACACTACGCTGCCCATGTTTCCTTTAGTATTTACATTTTTAATATATATATATTAAATATACCCATTATTTATATCAAAATTAAATTCAAACTTTTATTGTAGAAAACAAAGCATTTCGTATTTGGCATTTTTTGTTACAAAATTAAGTTAATTAACCGATTTAAATAAAATAATTGTTTATTATTGTGATTAGCTAAATTTTTTTACATATCATACAATAATTTTCCAGGAATTTCACGTTTTTTTCTATTTTAGATCTGACATGAAGACCTTCTCCAGAAGTACAAACCGAAGATCTGAGCTAACCTGCTCCAGAACACAAAAGACTTTTCCCCAATTTTAAATCTGGCTAAACACACAGAAATCAGTAAAAATGTTAAAGAATATTCCTCCTGTTGTTGTCCAAGGATTAATATCCCTTCTCTGTGTATCCTCTTCAGATCCTAATCCTTCCATCTTCCTTTTAACAGATCCTTCTAGTTCAAACCAAAGTGAGAAGAATATCCATAGACACAATCTTTATATACAACAATATATTATCTTATACATGAATTGAAATTTTTTTATTATTAAGGGAACTGTTACCGTAATTTTAAGTGAATTCCCTAAAAAAAATACTATAATATTCGATTGCAGTTTTTTAGGAAAGTGCACTTTATGCAGTACAGAAAATTTGTAAAAAATGAAAATTTTGAATTGTTGCTTCTCTTTCTTTTGAAATGTTTTTTTTGCTTAAAATTGCGTTGGCACTCCCCCTTAAAATAAATTAACGATATTGTAAAAGCTTTTTTTTGTTCTGATTCATAAAAATTACACCATCTGAATTTTGTGCATAGAACTTACCTACTCTGTCCCTGGTGTTTCCAGTAACCGGAGAAGAAGAGATGGTTTCGGTTTCCTCCAACATTCAGGAATAATTTAGAAATTTATCACATATAAACCTCTTTTAATTGTTCAAAATGTATATCTTCACTAAATTATGTAAATGATAAGTTATTGCCTGGTCTATAGTATCTGAAGATATCGATGATTTTGATGACTTTTTCCGCAGCAAGGAAAACACTTTTGGAGATGAATATATACCGCTAGCGTCGGCTTTAGGAAAGACATTTATAAAAACCAAATATTAAAAAAATATCAAAAATGTTAATCTTTTTTCAGTTTTAGTCCTCGAGCATCTATGTTTATAAATTTTTCTGTAGTGAGTGAAGATGACTTCCGACACGGTCCTAGTCCGAGCACCTGGAGCAATAATGAACGCTTCTTCTTTACACGTCCTCAACAAAAGAGAGGACGACCTTCAAGACCTAGAGAGAAATTCTTTGTAGGTGACCCGAGCCAGTGCACAACAGGCTCATGTGAATTTTTTCTATTTTGTTGGTTGTCTGGAGGGGTCGTAGAAGGTGGTTGTGGTGGCTTCTTAATGTCTTGCTGCAACAGACCGAACCAGTTTGGACATAAGGTCATAGTTGAACAGGTAGGTCCAAAGTTTGAAGCTCAATCTACCGACACATTTTTAAAATGCAAAAGAAAATTCCTGATTTTTTTTTTGTTAGGAATATCTTTTTATTAAACATCAATTAGTATTTACTAAAGAAATTTATGAAAGCGTTTCAGCAATGAAATATTTCTTTTGAAAATATACGTTCTGAAATATGAATTAAAAACAATATAGTAAAAATAACCATAATCTCGGGATTGGCTTCTTAATCTATGATTTGCATGATTTTTGCTTTAGGCTGTTTCAGCAACAAGCTGTAGCAGCACCCGTGTTGTGTTTTGTTTTTAGAGAGCTGGCTTTGGACCAATCTGTATCCGTCACAGTAAATCTATTCTAGTTCTGTCTTTACGACATAATCAAAATAAGACACACGGTAGCACACAATCCGCCACTTTTTTATCTTTTGATTCCACGTAAATCAAGGTAGGTTTTTAAACTTTTTGCCTCTTTGAATATCATGGATTTAAACATAATGTTTTTTCAATCAGTACATTAATATGATTATCTTTTGTTCAAGCACATGTCACACAGACAGTTAGAGATGGTCATAGTTTTGAGATTTGTTTTAAAACATTCAAGGTTTTTTGCCCTTATAAATTTTAAGTGCTCCAAAAGAATGTGAATTATATATTACAGAACTGCATTCTCTAATCAAAGATATTAACCAACGATCTTTCAACACGATTTTACAAATTGTTATAAAAGCTTCTTCGGACAAAGTAAAGATTTTGCATGACGTAATAAAAGCAAAAGCAAAAAAAAATATACATTATACTTCCCAAATTTTTGTGAAACCTCTTTAAAGTCTATAACGAACATCAAAATTATGACTATCAGCAGTCACACCACACTCCTGCAAAACATTTGAATATCTCTACCAAATAAAATGTTTTTAATTTGCAATCAAGCATCTAAATTTACGATACACTTTTTTCCAGTTAAGGCTAATTGACACAAATTTCAACCCCAGCCAACCAAAGAAAACATTAACTTAGTCACATCGACCATACTATAGATATCTACATTATACAGTGTAAACTTTAAAAACAATATTATTGATAGACTATTCAAAGAAAGATATGGCCTGTCTGACGACTTAAGTTAAACCGCCACTGCACGGGGAGGGTAACCAGCTGAGTACAAAATTGTTGAGCTCAGTAATTAGATTATGCACATTCCACAGCAGTAGCACTAACTAGTTCTAAAATATTTTTTGTTACAAAGCAAGGTACTATTGCAAGGAAAGTTAATTGCGGTTGTGTATACTCTGCGTACATATTGAAACCGGGTGGAATTTGATGCATTAGTGTTCGTCTAGTATTCGAGGAGGATTAAATCATTTTATTTAGATAATTTTGATAATTCACATAATAGTTTCCTATGACCAGAATATTCCTAGATTATTTTTGTGAAAATGAATTACATGTCAGGAATCCGTCTTGTGTTTACTTTTCCGCCAAAAAGACAGTACACTGCAATACAAAAAATGCGTACATCTATGAAATAACTTTCCTTGCTTTAGTACCTTGCAAAGAATCAACTAAGCACGTTTTGAAAAAGATTAAACTTATTTAGAAACTCCTCAATTTTGATATACTGATTCATTTGAATTCAAAAATTTGTGACATGTCTAGTTGTCTTTACTGAACAAACAATCTAACTTTTCGGTGCACAAACTAAATTATTTTAACTTGTCCTAGTTCTTTGATTGTTGGTTATAAGCAGGAAGTTTGTGTCATATTAATAATGTCACATGGTTACCAGTTTACATCATGTTTAGTGCACGAACTAGCTACTTCTCATAAATAAAACAATTTTGTTCCATAAAATTTTTATTTTCTAATAAAATAAATGCACAAAATTAGATTGAAGATATAAAGATAATCTTAAAATCATGCAAATTTATAGAACTGGTCCCGGTCACGCATGATTTTGTAAAATTTTTAAAAATACCTTAAAAAATTTTGAATTTTCTGCATGCGAATGTTTTTATGATAGTTTTTATAAAACTAACCTTTTTTAACTAATGGGTTTCTAAAATGTTTCTAGAATGTAGATAGTAACCGTTGCTTTAGGGGCGTGAGGATTTTTTTCTTATATTCTTGACAAAGTAATAATAAATTTAAATGTTCTGAATTATTTTTTTTCTCCAATTTGCCATGGCCTTGTACACCACATAAAATATCTAAGTTAGTTGGCTCCTCTTATCGCTCAGGTCGCTCAGGTTGTACTTTTAAATGTTTTTCATCAATTGGCATTTGATGAATTTCAGTCCGAATTCTGGACGTAAGCGATAATTGTGAGTCCGGAAGAAGGAAGTAGAGATGACAAAGCTAAATTCAAGTTTCCAGCTAAAATCTGTCACAATGAATAAACAGAATTTAAACCGGTTCAAATTAAACAAAATTCACGTGAGAAATATTATTTAAAAGTGTTTAATTATTCACGTGTTTAGGACAACTTTGCCCACCCAGAGGTCAATTGGGGAGAAGTTCGGAATGATCCTCGATGCGGAATATCTGCCGTCCGACATTCGGTTGCACAGCGGCGAATTGTGGGCGGAGATGAGGCAGGATTTGGTACTTTTCCTTGGCAGGCGTACATTAGGATAGGAACATCTAGATGTGGAGGATCTTTGGGTATATATCTATATATTTTATAATGTGAGGAGTAGAATTAACAGAAGAATTAATGTTACTGTTTTATCTCTAATCTTCTTTAAAAACAAATACAGTAAAAAATTAAACTGATGAATTTTGGTTAAAAAATATCTGTTAAATATTCATCCTTACTAATTCATTATATCGTTTGAGATTTGAAGCTTTCACATAATTTTGTCGTTATTTATCTAAGAGATACATTCTCTGGCTAGTTTAACTCATTTAAACTTTTTAAAATTGGTTAACAGGGGAAGTTAACGTTTGTTATATAATTATCCCGTGTGTTTAGTTAATGAATGGTATGTGGTAACTGCAGGACATTGTGTAGCTAGAGCTCGACCTTCACAGGTTTTAATCTTACATTTTACATTTTACATTTTACATTTTACATTTTACATTTTACATTTTACATTTTAAATTTTACATTTTATATTTACATTTCATCTAAATTATTTTATTAGCTGTTCATTCTTAAGTCCGAGTTTTACTATTTGCAACATTATTTAATTATTGAAATATTTCTTAAATATTTTAATTAAAGTTTTAAAACACTTTTAAAAATAAATCATTGTTATTGTTATATCCATTTGTGGGTTCGAGTAACATTGGGAGAATATGTTTAATATTCGTATGTTCGAGTATAACATTATGAAATATGTTTAATACTTCTAGGTTCGAGTAACAGTGGTAAAATATGTTTAATATATGTAGGTTCGAGTAAAATTGGGACAATATGTTTAATATTTGTAGGTTCGAGTAACATTAGGAGAATATGTTTAATATTCGTATGTTCGAGTAACATTAGGAGAATATGTTTAATATTTGTAGGTTTGAGTAACATTCGGAGAAAATGTTTCATATTTGTAGGTTCGAGTAACATTGGGAGAATATGTTTAATATTTGTAGGTTCGAGTAACATTAGGAGAATATGTTTAATATTTGTAGGTTCGAGTAACATTAGGAGAATATGTTTAATATTTGTAGGTTCGAGTAACATTAGGAGAATATGTTCTTAAATCAGACGCGGAACCTCTTCCAGGCCGCACATACGGAGCTTCTGCTATTAAAGTAAATTAGATAATACAAAAAGTTAAAAAAATTATTAACAAAAGTTTATTGAAATCTTCCAAATGTATATTTAAACTTAAACGTGTCAATTTCAAGAGAACGCTTAAATTAAAAATAACTATAAATGGTTGCAGACAAACACAGTATTTGGTAATTGACAAGCTCGGGACATTATTCTCGTTAAAAGTCTGTATCCTTTTCGAATCTCGATAAAGAAAAAAATAACAGAATTAAAGCAGTGCGAACCAAAACAACAGAGTTATAAATATATCTCACAGACATAAAAAACATTTTTACTTTCAGGTACACCCCTACTTCAAGTTTACCCCCCAGGCAGATAGGTTTGATGTAGCAGTAATTCGGTTGAATAGAAGGGTTGATTATGCACCTCATATATCACCTATTTGTCTTCCTCCAAAGGTATCAAATTATGTATTCTTTCAGTTTGCATTAAATGTTTACACAACTCCTCCAAATGATATAACATTTTTTGCCGAAGTCGAGGTTAAAATATCTTCCTGGATATTGGATATTTTTATTATTGTAATTGGTTATCTAGACGCAAATCTAAAATTACAAACTAATATGTGTCTTTTTAATCCAGAAAATGTTTAACTTGTAAAAAAATTAATGAATATTTTGAAACCATGTTATTGTCTATTTATATTTTAGAATATGCCGTTACTAGGACACTATGGTTGGGCGTCTGGATGGGGAGCTCTTGAACCAGGATCAAGATTAAGACCAAAAACATTGCAGGTTCCATTTTATAAAAATAGGTTTGAGAAAGCTTTACGCCCTCTTTCCTATTAACAATTTTAGCGATGAGCTCTGAAAGCCACCATCTTTAATCGTTTTCAAATGTTCGCGGACTTTCGTGGTTGGGAGCAGTGTATTGTAGAGGTTGGAAACAGTGTAGAGGTTGGAAACAGTGTAGAGGTTGGACGGTGTAGAGGTTGGAAACATAGTAGAGGTTGGAAACATAGTAGAGGTTGAAACAGTGTAGAGGTTGGAAACAGTGTAGAGGTTGGGAACAATGTAGAGGTTGGAAACAGCGTAGAGGTTGGAAACAGTGTAGAGGTTGGAAACGGTGTAGAGGTTGGAAACAGTGTAGATGTTGAAAACAGTTTAGAGATTGGAAACAATGTAGAGGTTGGAAACAGCGTAGAGGTTGGAAACAGTGTAGAGGTTGGAAACGGTGTAGAGGTTGGAAACAGTGTAGATGTTGGAAATAGTGTAGAGGTTGGAAACAGCGTGGAGGTTGGAAACAGTGTAGAGGTTGGAAACAGCGTAGAGGTTGGAAACAGTGTTGAGGTTGGAAACAGCGTAGAGTTTGGAAACAGTGTAGAGGTTGGAAACGGTGTAGAGGTTGGAAACATAGTAGAGGTTGGAAACATAGTAGAGGTTGTTAACAGTGTAGAGGTTGGAAACAGCGTAGAGGTTGGAAACAGCATAGAGGTTGGAAACAGTGTACAGGTTGGAAACAGTGTAGAGGTTGGAAATAGTGTAGAGGTTGGGAACTGTGTAGAGGTTGGAAACAGTGTAGATGTTGGAGATAGCGTAGAGGTTGGGAACAATGTCTAGGTTGGAAACAGCGTGGAGGTTGGAAACAGTGTAGAGGTTGGAAACAGCGTAGAGGTTGGAAACAGTGTAGAGGTTGGAAACAGCGTAGAGTTTGGAAACAGTGTAAAGGTTGGAAACGGTGTAGAGGTTGGAAACGGTGTAGAGGTTGGAAACATAGTAGAGGTTGGAAACATAGTAGAGGTTGTTAACAGTGTAGAGGTTGGAAACAGCGTACAGCGTAGAGGTTGGAAACAGCATAGAGGTTGGAAACAGTGTACAGGTTGGAAACAGTGTAGAGGTTGGAAATAGTGTAGAGGTTGGAAATAGTGTAGAGGTTGGGAACTGTGTAGAGGTTGGAAACAGTGAAGATGTTGGAAAAAGCGTAGAGGTTGGGAACAATGTAGAGGTTGGGAACAGCATAGAGGTTGGGAACAGTGTAGTGGTTAGGAACAGTATATATTTTGGGAACAGGAAAGAGGTTGGGAACAATATAGTGGTTGGGAATAGTGTATATATTGTGAACAGTGTAGAGGGTGGAAACAATCATAGAAGTTGGGAATGTTGTAGAGATTGGGAATGTTGTAGAGGTTGGGAATGTTGTAGAGGTTGGGAAAATTCTCGAGGAATGAAAAATGACAGAGGGTTGGAAAACAGTGAAAAAGTTAGAATCATTAAAAAAGGTTAGGAACTAATAGAATTTTGGTACAGTGTAGATCTTGGTAAAATTACAAAGATTGGGAATATTATTAATGTTGGGAACATTGTAGGTTTAGACCCTTATATAGTCATCTAATATAAACTGTCAGAAACATAAATTGTTTCAATCTAAAGATATTAAATGTATGGACGTTGAATAAAAGTACTTTTTCCAGGTTGTTGATGTGCCGATGATCGATAATCGGGAGTGCGAACAGTGGCATCGGTAAAATATTAGTTTTTTCGCAGCAGGTTACAAGAAAAAAGTTTATAAAAAAAAAATATTAGAAAAACTAGAAAAGCTCGAAAATAGAAAATTCTGAACGACGTAGTTCTTAAAGTTTCCTACAGCGTTATCTACTTCGCTGCACTACAATAAAAGAGAAGTGAGAAAGCGGCCGGTGTCCTGCATAAGTTCAACTCTGTGCGACAGTTCACAACCCTCTTATGTGTTTTAAAACTATTAGTTTTAATAAATGAATGCGCATTTAATTCTAAAATGTATTATTGAAGGGGAAAAGCGCAAATAAAATGTTTTTTCCTTTCAAAATATCAAACAATCAATATTTCTTCGAGACATAGATAATTTCTAATGATGTTTGCCCAATCAAAATACATAAATAAATATTGGCCAGGGTCAAAACATGGCTTTTGGTGTCTAAAATTGTGCTAAAATGGTGTAAACACTGGGGGATGGTGAACCCTTGCGTGCAGGGTATAGTGTCTCTGGGCTTTGTTTCATTCCAACTTTGTTCTCCGACAGCAGTACAAAAATATAGTTTAAGCATAGGTGGATTTGTGAACCGTTATGGAAACCTTAAGAAGTACGTCGTAAATATCTCTAAAAATAATTTCTGACCTCAACTTATTGTTAGAGAGAAGGGCATTAATGTTATCATCTACGACGAGATGGTGTGTGCTGGATATTACCAGGGAGGAAAGGTGAGACTTTGCTTAAAACAATTGAAAATTGGATTAAAACAATTTTGCGGATTTTCTCCAATTTATCGATTCTTTTAGAAACATTTCATAGCTCTATTTCTTAAGTATAATAATAATCAATGGTCTTGCCAGAGCAGTTTTCCAATTCTGATAATCCGATTTTTTTCAAAGGTCTCATGATTAGAGAGAAATAATATGTTTTCAGTTTTCCTATTCCAAACATTGGATTTTAATGAAAATTAAAGTATTTCCCCCCCCCTCAAAAAAATATATATATTAAATATACCATAAAAGCTAATTCACCTGAAAAAAGTATAGTTTTGCACACCTGTTTTAATTCATCCCGTATACACAAGTACATAATTAACCCTTAATCCACGGATTCTTAATTTTTCCTATCAGGATTCCTGCCAAGGAGACAGTGGTGGCCCTCTTATGATGGAGCATGAAGGAAGATGGACACTTATCGGTAAAAATTTGTTGACAACTAAAATTTTAAAAATTTAATAATTAGAGGAAAGCTTTTGTTTTTATCTAGCCCAGATATAGGCCACTCCGAGTCCATTGTCCATTGTTTTTTTGACAAGTTGTTATTAAGATTAGTAAAAAGGCTAGGACTAAATTTTTTTAAAATAAAATTAAAATTTTAGAAATGTTGGAAATTAGCAGAAATTTGTTTTCTTTTTGTGGCTGGATTGTAAATTCATTATTGAGATTCAAGGCCCTGGTTTCGTTATAGTAGAACCAAATGTACCAACAAACATTTCAACCATGATAAACATAATACTCCGTGCAGGGACTAATATTTACAAAATCAGGAAAATATTTGTATATTTGTTTGTATAGGTCTGGTTTCAGCTGGATATTCCTGTGCTAAGAGAGGGCAGCCTGGTATTTACCACAGGTTAGCTTTTGTTATTTCAAACCCAAGTGTTGAAACCCGGAATCCTTTTGAAAACGTCTTTTAAAAGGAATTTAACAAACTGCTTTTTTCAAATGGACTTTTATTTTAACTTAAAGTGATTCTCCATTTAAAGAAAGCAATATCCGATTCACAACCGTACCTTTTAACCCATTTTGATCAATAATGTGGAAGATGTCGTCGTTACATTGTTAATGTTTGTGTTGTTAATATCGTGATCCAGAATGCTTCATATTATGCAAACCTACTGATTTATTTATTTTCTTTTCGATATCCCATGGTGATCATACCCTGGTGGGATAACTATAATTCAGGGATCATGCATTTATCCTTGAATCTAAAAGTGATCGCATTGGATATCGAGATCAAGTGTTTCAAGATGAACGATACTTCACACAAAAGTTCCGAACTCTGATGTCGTAGATCTTTGCTATTTTAAACTATGAATTTTGCTAGATAAAATAGCCAATGCTTGAAATATCAAATATTTTCTTAAGCTGCTAAGATATGGGAATTTTTAAACTAGAATCTAAAACGTTCAGTCAGTTCCATTAATTGTGTTGCAAACCCGGAACAAGAGATAACATTAAAGTAAATTTGTAAATAAGAATTATAATAAACTGAAACTCCATTGATTAGATAGAACTTGAATGTGTCAATGCCATACATGAAACATATTAATTCTGTTTGGATTCTAGCTTAAGTCATTATAAATTATAATAAATAATTACGACGCAGAAAAAATTATTTCTTTTAATTTCTTAAATAAAATGTTTTCTAATTAACAATATTTTTCAGGGTGGCCCAAACCTCAGACTGGATCTCACACTCAATTAACTCATAAACTGAAACACCAAATTCTTCCCCCCCCCCTCTTCAATAAAAATATCTGACTTGTTTTTGCAGGGATTTAATATTTTCCAGATGGAAATATCTTGTTGGTCAAACGATATCATTGATTCTATATTACTTCTTAGTCCTTATATTCTTAAAAGAGAAAAAAGAAAAAAATATATTTTGGGCGGAAATCGATTATTTTGAATGTCAAGTCTGGGTAATTTTCCCTCAATTGCACCTTTTTATTCTAATTTTGTTAATTTCCCCTTTGTGGCGTTTTGTTGTGTTTTTTTATTTATATTTTGTCAGTACTAGTTAACCGCAAAACAAACAGAATATTTTTGTTTCTTCAGAGTTAAAAGTAAGATATTTAGTTGTGATTTTAACAATTAAATGGATTAATTCAAATCCTTACAATCCATTATTCTTAAAGTCAAATCAGTAAAAAAAGAAACAAGAAAGTATTTAAAGAAGTATTCTTGTTTTATTTTATTTTATGTGCAATAAATATTGTAATCAAAGGGGCATTTTACGATACAAGTCAAGTTTATTAGACTTTTTAACAATGCACTTGTGATTTTATCTAGATAATAATTGTCTTTGTATATTTTTAGTCATAGAAATGTCATTATTTTATGTCTTAATTGTTTATGTTTATTTATGAATAAAAAGTTCTTGTAATCTACTACTGTCGTCTTTTATATTTCTAGAAGCATGCTTAAAAAAATCGATTAACAGACTTTAAAAAATTCAAATCGAGTGCACATGGTTTGGTTGCAAGAAGAGTTGATTATGTTTTCCAGAGGGGAGAAAATAATCAAATTATTGCCAAAAAGTTTTACCCCCCCCCCTGGAATTTTTTACAGGGAATTTTATCAATGTTATGTCAAACCATGAGCAGCTGAGAGGTGGAAGGTGGAAAATTTGGATTTTTATAAAAAATATTCATTTTAAATAAGGAAGTGGCGCCCCAGGCAAAATGTTTTTGAATCTATTCATAAAAATATAAAAATAAAGGGCTAGTAGGTGCGTGCTTACTCCTCTTGCGCTCCTAATTTTTCCGGGATGGCGTCCCACCAATTTTCCAGGAGAGGGGTGACGTACCCCCTATCTCCCCCAGCCGCCTCTGATTATGCACTTCAAATGTCACCTATTTGTCTTCCTCCAAAATTGAAATTAGATCATCGCGTCGGTTAATGATGTATATTTGATGCAAAAAACACACAGATATATGGAGTACCTATATAAGCCTAAAAATGTATTCTCCCTAAACCCTAACTTGTCATTTTTGGGGAATTTTCACGGTATTAGTAAATTAATTTAAACTTGGATATTCAAACCGTCCAAGGATATCCATGCATCTTATTATGCTTTTTTAAAATTACGTATGCTCCTTTACTAGCGATTTGTTTTACTTTTCTCATCGAGTTAAAATTTAGATTCATATCAAAAATATCCATAATATAAATTCCTGGTAGAGTTAAATTCACCTTTTAGGATAATTTTCCCATAAACATTTTTATCCTTACAGGGTTAAATTAAATGGCTTAAAATGGCTGCTAAGTATACTATCTACGAGAAATTTGACGAAAAATATAATAAACTTGTATATTTTCCCCCCTCAAATTTGAATTCAGCTTATTAGCGCGCTTAAACCATCTGAGTAAAGTTGTATGAAATTGTCACTTTAAATTGGTATACCCAGAGCTGATCCAACATATAAACAAAAAGTACAAATTTAAATACCCAAAAAATACAAATGCTTAGTCCTAGTTTTCTCATCATGGGGATCTTGTTGAATTATCTTGTATATATTTTAAGGTCGTTGAGGTCAAAAAAGTTGAAATGCTGCCACATTAAACGTTAAACCGGCTTTGTTTGTTGAACAGTAGGTCCGTTGTTTCTCTGTTCCTTAATAAACATCATACGCGCCCTGCCTACTGCCCTTTACACCCTTCTATAAACCTCCTACCTGGCAGTCCTAGTTGTTGCCAGATAGCAGTGTTCACCTCCATACTAGACACATTCTTGTTCGTTTAAAAACCAGTGAATTTAAATGTATATGTTACATGAGCAGGTTGAGTTTAAATTAGATTAGCAGTAGGGGGGGGGGGGGGTGGGGGATGTTAGAAAGTGAACCCCCCCCCCCTTCTTTCTCCAGCATGTCAATTCTGATCATATTGTGTGCAGCCACCTCTCATTAAATCTTGTCAATAAGAAAAAAATATAAAAATTACAAAACAAAAAATTAGAAATATTTTCTAGTTTAGAAATAGAACGATTTAAATATTGCTGAAATGGTTTTAATTTTATAGTTTGAATATGCATCAAGACGTGTAAAACGTAGAACCGAACTACTAAGATATATTTTATTTAATTTTTACTTCTGAAGTTTTGATCAAGTTCAGAATATTAGAAGTAAATTGTTTTAAAATAAAAGTAAACATGTTGTTGCATCATATTATGGTTCATTAGAAGATAACTTGATAGACTTGATAAAATGAGAAGTAACAATAGTAACAAAATTGAAATATGTCAATTGAAACATAAAAAATATACTTTTTGAACTTTGAAGGGAAATCCTTAAAGGGTTTAATTAGAAAAAGCAGGTTAAAAACTTTTTCTGAAAACTAGTATAAAACTTATATAATTGTTTCTCAAATTTTCCAAAGAATATGTTTTTCAAGAAATTACAAAAGCACTGCACCAAATTCGCACCATGTACCATTCGCACCATGCACACGGCACCGTAAACTATATGTCTATTTACGATTTTTGATATGTTAGATACAAAGGCATCACATTTTCTTTGACATTTTGATAACCATGCTTACAAGAACTAGGGGAAACGTTTGAGACCTAATTAAATGTTGTAAATTAGATCCTAAAATTAGTTTTTATAGACCAAGTTCTGTCGCAAATGTGGAGTATTTGAGACTCACTCTCGGGAGAGCATAGAAAGACGTTTTAAACCCAAAAAATCGCAACAATAATGAGATAATTTGTACTGAAACTACACGAAAATTATTAGTTCAGACACCCTATACATAATAATATTCTATATATAGAAAGATATGTCCGTACCATTAAAATATCTAGCGTGGCTAAATAGTGGCAGTAGTCTTGTAAAAAATATGGTGGCCCAACAGGGGGATTTAAACCTGGCATTTTGAAGCTAAACCATTAAGCACCTGTGCCCTACGAGCCCTACAGGCTACACAGTACACAACCTGAATGCCTGAGAAAACTTGTAGTAATATACTTCGCTTCAAACAGTTTCAAGCGTAGTGATAAGATTTTATGAAGAATGACTGTAATACATGTTATAAGTGCTATGGGAAAAAATTGTCAGAGTCAATAATGTATTTCATAAAGATAAAACATATTTCATGAAATGTATTCGTAACCTATGTTTCTATGTCAGAATTCCGGTGTAAATATCGGAAATTTGTTTTTATTTTCATATATTCATTTTCTGCTTCTTGGCGGCAATGTTGCAACTATTTTATCCATGATTAATTAATTAATTATTTATCAACCTTTACGGGAATTGTGATTATAATTTTGATTAATAATACCTCAAACTTAATAGAAACATTGAATGGAAACTGAGTTATGAATAACCAGGTACCACAAACCTGGGTCTCTCAACACGGGTTAATTTATTCATGTTATTGACACCGGGTACAAGAAAATGGATGGAAACCGGCAGAGGTGTAACACCTGGGGGGGGGGGGCTATATGGGGTCTCATCCCCCCTCGGATCAATGAAATCTATGGTTTCCAAAGGGTTTTCAGGCCCAAACGGTTGTTGAGCCCCTCCTGGAAAGAAAAAAAAATCTTAAAACCCCCCTATCTGGTCCAATTCCTGTGTACACCCCTAGAAACCTTATACTGGAAGCTGCAAGGGGAATTGAAAATTGCTGATATTTTAGTATGGACGATAGTGGTTGATCTGAAACATGGTCTGGAAGATTGGTTTCAGTATCCGGTGTCGGAATTTGTTACCGGAAATCGAATACTTTAAAATGTTATCGGAACCGATATCAGTAACCAGTGTTGGAAACCGGTAACCGTAAAATTATTTTTTGTATACCGGCATGGGCGGATACAGGGGGGGGGGCGGCAGGACATTTGCACCCCCTGACGGATTCAGGAGAGGGGTGTGTAGCCCCACCCTGAGATTTCAGAATAGTTTCTCAAAAGCACTTAAGGGAAAGAAAACCTGGTGCAAAACAGAAAAAAATATCTATCTAAAAAAATTTTCCCCTGCGGCCGTCTTTTGGTTCCTAAATCTGGATTTTTTTGGTTCAAAATAAATCTAGCACCCTCTCACTTCAATCCTGTATCCGCCCATGTAATACCGGTCACTAAAGTTTTGTAAAACTTAACGTAGGAGAGTAGAACTTGAAAGGATAACAAAAGGTGTGGCGCTAGGAAAGAGGTACACGGAAGGGGAAATGTTACAGGGGAGGGGGCCGGGAGCTAGGGGTGGGGGAGAGGCGGAAGTGGTTAAGAGAGGGTGCTTAGGGGACAATAGTAGAGGAAAGTGGGTAGGGTCAGCTTATAAAAGAGGGTATAAAATAAAGAGCATGAAAGCACAGCCTTATTATTATATTGTACTATAGAGGACGTGAGTCAGACTCTAATAAAACGCATAGATAACTTCCAGTATATATATTTCTTATAACTTATTACTAGAGGGTTCAGAACTAGAGTCAATATCGATATCGCACGTGTAGACTGTAGAGATGATATCAGTACTAATGCCCCGTATCCGTTCTATCTCATTCTGTTGAATCTTGTGGAACTAGTTTAACGCGGCCAGGCATCGTCTTCCACAGTACTATACTAATAATATTTACACGAACTAAAAGATTAGGCTTGTCTGTATTCTTTAAAAGTAGTTATTGTAAGTGTTTATGTACATTTGTAATTGTTATCTATTTCTAGTATCAGAAGGTATTTTTTTATGTACATTTCTTTTGTCAGAATATGGATGATTTTTAATTTTTATCAATTTTTACGTCACTGCTTTTAATTCCCAGTTTAAAAGAAACAGGGGTTGTTAGACGACTAGTCAGTCCACTATAGAACAAAATCATTGAACAGGAACTAGTAATGGCGTTGCTTCCCAAGACATGGAATTTGAGGATTTAAACCAAATTTTCACATCCAATGATAAACATAATTGAGAACCGGCCTGACTAGTCTCGTCATGATGCTTAAATACAAGAAAAACTAAATCAAAATGTGACATTTCTCATTACATGAGTTCATGTTTTCATACTTAAAACACGTCAATGTCATATATTAAAATGAACATAATTTTAATTGAATCTTTATTTAAAAATATGCCATTTAGCCATTTATACTTTTTTCTAGAAACAACGATGTCTAATTCATTGTAGGTTTTTTACACTCACTGTACTTGGTTCTCAGGCAAAAAATAAAGAAATTACATTAACAGGGAGGCATTGCCCACCTAGACCTGTAAAGGAGGGGGCGTAGCCCCCACCCCCCAGAACTCAGAGCTATACACTTTTTAAATCTGAAACTAAAGAGTGAAGAGAATTGAAAAAATTAATTTACTGTTTTTTTTCTGATAGTTTTGTTTGAAGTATAGATACTTGTAATACTTGTAAGGTAATTGGACCTTATGTGTACCTTTAAAGTATCCAAGAAGCCAAAAGTTTTGAATTTACTGTTTAAATTTTGCCCCCCCCCCNCAGCGCTCGGCCCAGAAAGTGTCTCAACCTAACCTAACCCTAAATAATAAAAAATAAATAATAATAAATTTGCTGGTTATTCTGATCATTGTAATACTTTGCTGCTAGAAGCATATTCAAATTACTAAAGATTGAGAATTTTTTCTAGAATATTTGCGGATTTTTCTTCTAAAGTTAATGAATTTTATCAAATTTCATTCAGAGAAAAATTTCATAATTTCAGGAGTTTGTCTTTCAGGAGTTTGTCTCGTCAGGAGTTTGTCTCGTCAGGAGTTTGTCTTTCAGGAGTTTGTCTTTCCGGAGTTTGTCTTTCAGGAGTTTGTCTTTCAGGAGTTTGTCACGGCACCAAAGATATAAAGGTCAGAAAATAAGAGCTTGTGGCGAGTGTTCAGTTCCTTTGTATTTCAGATGCAACAGACAGGGTATGGACTTTCTGATGAGAGGGAGGGGCGGGGCAGTTTAGTTATACCTCCCCCTTATCGTGCCCCACCTCTTGGGCCACTTGTACCGACTGCATCCCCCCAACAACCGTCGGCACAACAAAACTACTTTTCAAGGTAAAAGATATGTTTTGTTTTCAGACCCATACGGTTAAAAAATTTAATTGTTTTGGTTAAAAATGTTAAAAAAATAATAGTTTAATCAATTTGAAATGAAACCATAAAACGGCACAGTCATTCAGATTTCTGGGTTAGTTTATCCGACCAACCTTTTTAATGTTTCAAATGTGTATTTTTTAGCTCTTAGAAACGTTTTGCTGGGCAATTGTTTTAAATGATAAGTGATTTCAGAATAATAAATTTTCAAATAATATACTTTTTGGTTTTTGCCATCTATTATGGTTTACTTAAAATTCTCCTTAATTAATCTAATAATATGTAGTGTAGAAATTATGATAAAGTACTTTTTTGGATGTGTCACTGACAGCAACTCTAATTTTTAGTAGAAAAAAAAAGATATCAATACCAAAACAGAAAAAGGAGGAAAAGTACATGATTTAGTTGATTTTAATATTGCATTATTATATTCTAGGCTTAATATGGGAGATCCAAATATAAACACAGGATCCCCAGTTGGGTATAGGCATACTATAAACCATGAACATGGTTCTCAGGTATTATTACTATTGTTATTGTTATTATTATCATTATTATCTGTATACTAAAGCTCCTCGCTTTCACCAAAACTTTAAATATATAAAGAAGTTTGTTAAAAACTAGAAAAATTTAGTAGCAATAAATGGTAAAATGTTAAGATGCTTTTTTTTAAAGTTACATTTGTTCACTAAAGCTGGCAAAATGGCAGACTTTATTTTTGAGGGAACCCATGGTACCCCGGGGGGTGATAGGCTAACAAATTTGAAAAACTTCGCCATTTTCATATCCCAGAACCTCACGCCCGGTACTCCGGCTAGTTATTAGTATTGATATTACTTTAATTATGATTATCATCACTAGTATCAGTATTATTTTTAATTATCAAAAACATTTGAAAGAGATGATAAAACTTTATTTTAGGTGCAGAATAACTTAAAGCAAATGTTAAGTATACCAAAGCATCAGACTATGGATAATCAAGCCCAGAACTCAGCTATCCACATGCTAAGGATGCAGGTGAAATAGTTATAAATTTGCAATTTTAATATTTTAAAAAAAACATTAACCAAAGATCTGTTTTACATTATTTCAAACATTTTACGCCTCGTTTCCAGTTCATGCAGAACTCATAAAGAAAGAAACTCATTTAACCAGACGATAAAACTTGATTAATTCTTTTATTTAGCATTTAAATGATTAACTCAATTAGTGGTTTGAAAGAAAGAAACAAGTTTCCAGTTCATGCGATCCAACCGAGATTGTAAGAAAATTTTTACTATAATTTGTATGCAACCTTGCAAGACGTACTTTAAATATAGATCTGTGGTCCTGAGAAACCGTTCTAGGATGGATCCAGATTTTATGTTCGAGGGTGTAAAAAGTTTGAAAAACCCAGTTATACTTGGAAGAAATATTACGTAGGCAGAAAATAGTAAAAACATATGGAAATGCTTTTCATTCAATTTATATTTGTTCGTTATATAGCTATTCAATTTATTTGGGATATGTAGAATGATCTATTATTGTTTAGGGTCTACAGGGTGCCCAGCAGACAGGAGGAGGAGGAGATGTATTTGGGATATGTAGAATGATCTATTATTGTTTAGGGTCTACAGGGTGCCCAGCAGACAGGAGGAGGAGGAGATGTATTTGGGATATGTAGAATGATCTATTATTGTTTAGGGTCTACAGGGTGCCCAGCAGACAGGAGGAGGAGGAGATGTATTTGCGATATGTAGAATGATCTATTATTGTTTAGGGTCTACAGGGTGCCCAGCAGACAGGAGGAGGAGGAGATGTATTTGGGATATGTAGAATGATCTATTATTGTTTAGGGTCTACAGGGTGCCCAGCAGACAGGAGGAGGAGGAGATGTATTTGCGATATGTAGAATGATCTATTATTGTTTAGGGTCTACAGGGTGCCCAGCAGACAGGAGGAGGAGGAGATGTATTTGGGATATGTAGAATGATCTATTATTGTTTAGGGTCTACAGGGTGCCCAGCAGACAGGAGGAGGAGGAGATGTATTTGCAGGACCTGATAACATACGGTAAATATCCCGTCGATTAATCAAAAAAAATATTTGCAACCCTTAAATCAATGAGTTAAGTAGACTCTGTGGATGTTAAGTCCACATTTTATTGAAAATATATTTCGGTCTGGGTTGACCCTCGTCAGTTTTTGTATACTTCCTTGATTGCAGGAAGTGTAGAAATTCAAAGTTAGCTTAATAGTATTTTTCAATTCTTACAATTTAAAACCTTTTATAAATCTCTTCAACAATTTATAGTTTCAATAAAGTATTTCATTTAATATTATACTTTAAGAAACACTGCCAGTAAAATGTTCATAAGAAATAACAGTGAACGATCAACTCCGGGATACAATGGAAATTCTGGATATCATAATCAATACCACCAGGTAAACAATCCATACCACCAGGTAAACAATCAATACCACCTGGTAATCAATCCATACCACCAGTTAAACAATCATACGACAAGGTAAACAATCCATACTACCTGCGAAACAATCTATATCACCTGGTAAATAATCTATACCACCAGGGAAACAATCCTTAACACCAGATACACAATCCATACCACCAGGTAAACAATCAATACCACCAGGTAAACAATCTATACCACCAGGTAAGCAATCCATACCACCTGGTAAATAATTTATACCACCAGGTAAACAATCCATACCACCTTGTAAATAATCTATACCACCAGGTAAACAATCCATACCACCAGGTAAACAATCTATACCACCAGGTAAACAATCTATACCCCCAGGTAAACAATCATACGATCAGGTAAACTATCAATACCACCAGGTAAACAATCACACCACCCAGGTAAACAATCAATACCACCTGGTAAATAATCTATACCACCAGGTAAACAATCCATACCACCAGGGAAACAATCCATACCACCAGGTAAACAATCCATACCACCAGGTGTACAATCTTTACAACTAGGTAAACAATTTAATCTGTAATATAAATATTTCAGAATCTGAATGTATCCCAGCACAGTTTGAATAAATCCCATGTTCCCCAGCAGCTGAACCGATCATTAAATATGTCCTTGAACCAATCAATGGAAATGGATCAAAGACAAATGCTTGGCCCAAGGTAACCGTTTAGATATTATGATTCTAAAGTCATGAACCGTTTACGTTTTTCACTTGATTCTGCATGATGAATAAATATCTTCGTTTTTCCATCTCAGGAAGTAATAAATTTTGCCAATTTAGTTCTTTCTCTTTTCTAAAATGATCCGCAAGTCGGTTTTCAAGAGAAACCAGAATTGAAGTTTATCAGATGTCTCCGTATTTTTTACTTTTTATAAATTACGTTGACAGCCCCCTTGAAGTCGGTTTTCAAGAGAAACCAGAATTGAAGTTTATCAGATGTCTCAGTATTTTTTACTTTTTATAAATTACGTTGACAGCCCCCTTGAAGTCAGTTTTCAAGGGAAACCAGAATTGAAGTTTATCAGATGTCTCCGTATTTTTTACTTTTTATAAATTACGTTGACAGCCCCCTTGAAGTATTTACGATCTCCCATTCCGAATGGTATCCGGCCTTTAAACCCTTTTCTGAGAAAAAAGGACTTTTTTGTCTGAATTTTTTCATTTTCAATAGTCGATTCTCTATAAAGATGACTTTCGGATTATTGCGTCGACCGTGCAAGAGAAAAATAAAACAATATCAAGATTAAACACACTATAAGATAGAAAAACGATGATAACTTCCTCATTGCTGTTAGATAAAGATATATAGGCACCCGTTGAGACTCTTTAATTAGGGGGTCACCTAAGATTACGTTAACAGTCCCTTTACGTTACAGAAAACAAATGAAATTCTGTGAAATATCTCTTACATATTTCTTAAGACAAAAACAATCTTGTAATTGTTTAGAGTCCTGACTGCAAGTCCTGACGATCAATTGAAAAGAAACTCTTATGAAAACCAAAGCTTTAAAACCGCTATGACGGGTCCGAATATGTCCAACCAACAAACCAAACAAGCCTCTCAAAACTGGATTCCGCCGCCTGGTAAACATCCGCCACAAGTTCCTCCCAAACCAAATTCAAGGTGAATATAATTAGAGAAGATTTCAGCTTTAACATGCATTTTAATCTACGCCCGTGTCCTGTCCAAATAATGTTTACTAATATTTGTAAGAAGTACGAAAAAAACTAGAAAAAAGCTAGAATATGGATATATTGCATTTATACATTGCCGTTGGTGCATTTGCATTGTACATCTGGTCATATCGCGCATAAACATATATGTAATAAAATAGTAGTATTCCCAGAGGATAAAATGTAAAATATTTAAATGATAAGTCCATTGTTCATATCAATATTAATACATCCATGGATCAAACTAATTAGATTTTTGGAGTTTAGGTCAGCCAGTAGGGAGAGAGCTAAAAATATCGAGTTAGAAAATGAAAACCTTGAAACAGAACTTAATAGCATACTTGGAAACCAAGGGACCCAGGGAAACCAAGGGAACCCGGGGAATCAGGGACACCTTGCAGATAGAGAACATGAGAAGAAAAACGGACAAGGTAAAATTAATTTCTCCATTTAGAAATTTATAAAAGATTTATTTCTATGTAATTGTAATATCTTTACTATAGAGGACGTGAGGACGGACTCTTGTAAAACACAGGGATAACTATTCTAGAATATATTTACTCATAACTTAACAGGTTTATGTTCGGGCCTAGCTTAACAGGCTTAGAGATATATGAGGTAGAGGTAGATGCCTCTTACCATTCCTAGTTGACTCTGTGTTTACTGTTGTGGAACTCTTCTAAAGAGGCCGACTATCGTCTTGTAATGATTATCAATGTAGTTTTTTTTATATCTATGATTAGATTTTATAAGATTGCAAATTTTTTTACAGTGGTAACCAAAAATAGTGACATGATTGCAGTCTTATTTTTTCTTTTTATCATGAAAAAATTTGTAATTGGTAACTGTTATAATTGACATATTTCTAAGAAAATTCAGGTTTCATTTTTATAAATTTTGCCACATACTGATGATGTAAACCTTGGAAACTAATAACAGAGTTCATAGTTTTAATTTCAAGGGTCTACGACATCGGGTTGCAAAAATATATGGATTACAAAATAAAATGTTGTGTCAAATTTCAGTTCCTTTTTTTCGAAACTATTCGAATGTAGAAATAGTTTTTAAAGGGTGCAGTAATTTGAATTGTTGAATGACGTGCATGGCTATTGAGGATATAACATTCTTTGGAGATCTGAGTTTTTGACATTTCATAGAATAGAAAATAGACGACAATCATTTCAGTTTTTTTCTGGCTACCATTGTTAACCATGTCATAAAAAGTATTTAAGTATATTCTCTAGGAACCCCACCACTACCTCCTTTATCCCCTTCGCATTCACGCAGTCATACTCCGGAATCATCACCTGCCTTTAGGTATAGACAGTACACAGTACACAGTACACAGTACACAGTACACAGTACACAGTACACAGTACACAGTACACACCGTTCGGGTATCCTGAAAACCCATAGAGAATAGAATATATATTAGATGGGAATTTAAGGAAGCTCTCGGTATGAATTTTGTCAGGCCCTTTCAGCCTGAAAGGGAGTACAAAGTGTACTTAAATCATGTTAATGTTCAGTAGAGTACATAAATACAGTATGTTCCCTGACTATTCATTTCAATTTCGAATTTTTTAAACTGTTAAATAAACTTTATAAAATGAATTAGGTGAATAAAAAACATCATTTGATTTATTGTTATAACGGAAAATCATTGTTTGTAAAGTGGAAGGCATAGAGTCCATGTGAAATGATCATTGGTCAATTATGAAACCAGCCTATTTCATAATTTGGTTTTCTTTTAACAATAATTTTAGATTTTCTATAAACAACAAAATGGCCGTTTTACACTTTTTTCTAGTAAATTCCCCTCTAATATATATTCTATTCTCTATGTTAAAACCTTAATCTGATCAATATAATATTGTAGTTTTTCTAGGTTTGAATAGTGTTTCATTTTCATAATTTCTAATTGTTTTCCTTCAGCAGAAATGCAGAAGTCATTTTTGTAGAGAAACCACTTTAAAAATAAACATTTTTTAAAATTATGAATATTAAAATTATGAATATTAAAATCTAATTCATACTTGATCAGACAAAGCAATTAAGGACACTTTGTGAACCAAGCATGTACATTTTAGTACAAATTAGTTTTTCACACTTTCATTTTACACAATATTATAGGAATATTGGGAATTACATTATGTTAAATGTGAAAAGTGGTCTAAACTCTAAATGTTTATCCAAGAAGTTAAATATCATACTTTTTAACATACACCATGCACCATTGTGTACTTTGTAGTCAAATGAATTAAAACGTCACCACAAATCAGAATTTTCCAATCCTGATATCTGTGCTACTTAATGTCATATATGTCACATAGCATAGACATATGGAATTTCAAATTATGATTTTTGTTATATAAAAAAAATACCAAAGTTTGCTTAGATTTAGTGTTGGGAGGTTGTGAGAGATTGTGGTAACGGTTCGGTTAATTTTTCAATGTTTAATGTTTAGGGCAAAAAATAAAAGTTCATCACCGGGAAAACTTGCAAGACCAGATCTTTTACTTACTGATAATCGGGATATGGTGAGTTGTGTTGTACATCTTTGCCATTTCTTAGTTATCGTTGGTTGGTATCCATGAAATTTCCTATCGATAAAATGTCCTATCTATAAAATGTCCTATCTATGAAATGTCCTATCTATAAAATGTCCTATCTATAAAATGACACCTATCCATGAAATGTCCTATCTATGAAATGTCCTATCTATGAAATGTCCTATCTATGAAATGTCCTATCTATGAAATGTCCTATCTATAAAATGTCCTATCTATGAAATGTCCTATCTATGAAATGACCCAACACTCTTACATTCCTCAAAGTTCCACTGTTCCTCTATGATTCTCCTCATACCCCCTTTGGTTTTTTATATTTCCCTTTGGTTTACATCGCACTTCCCTTTGTTTCTCACATACCCTTTGATTTCTTTCATATTCCCCTTTGATTTTCTTCATACCCCTCATTTGATTTTCTTCATTCTCTCCTTTGATTTTCCTTACACTTCCCTTTGATTCTCATGCTACCATTTGGTTCTCTTCCTTTTCCCATTTGATTTCCTCGCAGTCCCCTATGATTCGTCTCATATTTCTTGTTGCTTCTTATCAAACTTCCCTTTAATTCGCTACATACTCCACTTTGCTTCTTATCATACTCCCCTTTCATGTTATTATATTCTCCTTTGATTTTTATCTTACTTCACTTTGCTTCTTAGCATACTTCCCTTTGATTCGTATCATACTCCCCTTTGATTCGTATCATACTCCCCTTTGATTATTATCATACTCCCCTTTGATTTGTATCATACTCCCTTTTGATTCGTATCATACTCCTTCCACTTTGATTCGTATCATACTCCTCTTTGATTCTTATCATACACCCCTTTGATGTTTATCATAATCCCCTTTGATTCGTGTCATACTCCTCTTTGATTCTTATCATACTCTCATTTGTTTCGTATCATAAACCCCTTTGATTCGTATCATACTCCCCTTTGATTTATATCATTCTTCCCTTTAAGTCTTATCATACTCCCCTTTGATTCGTATCATACTTCCCTTTGATTCTTATCATACTCCCCTTTGATTTGTAACGTACTCTTATCATACTCCACTTTGGTGTTCTCAATCATACCTTCTTTGATTTTCCTCCAGTTTAAACTTCAATTTCCCCTTGTCCTTATATATCCTTCACACTTCCATTCTTTTAAACATCAGACAATTTTGTTTAGATGAGAGTTGACACGACTAGAAGAATCGTTACAAATAATAATTTACGGTAAATAGATAAACGCCATGTTAACCTTCTTATAAACTGATAATTTTTGCAATATATTTTTCTACTGTGAATTATCTCGGAATTAACTTTGAACAATATGAATTGAGAAAAAGGTTAGCATTTACTTAATCATGGTGTATAAATGATGCTATCACCTTTTTTGTTGTTGTTTATTTCCTCTTGAATGCATAAACCGGTTATCTTTTTTAAGTTTAAAAACGTATTTGTAACTTTAAAAATTTTGTTACACGGCTTTGTTATTCAGTGTTACAGTTTGATTGAGTATTTTCAAAATAAATTCGATAAAAACTTAATTTAATTTTTTAAGCTTGGAAAACACCAAAGGTAGACTAGATCCCTCTGAAGATTTGGCTTCAACTATTACAGGATTAGGTAAGAAAACACCAAAGGTAGACTAGATCC
The DNA here is from genome assembly GCF_000591075.1 of Eurytemora carolleeae. Taxonomy (NCBI): domain Eukaryota; kingdom Metazoa; phylum Arthropoda; class Copepoda; order Calanoida; family Temoridae; genus Eurytemora; species Eurytemora carolleeae. The sequence goes on along the minus strand of NW_019396785.1, from coordinate 57,663 downwards.
CTCTGAAGATTTGGCTTCAACTATTACAGGATTAGGTAAGAAAACACCAAAGGTAGACTAGATCCCTCTGAAGATTTGGCTTCAACTATAACAGGATTAGGTAAGAAAATAAACTTTTAAATCTTAGAATATTAAGTCATAGATTTATTAATTTTTATTTATTAAGTTTTCAACATCAAAATGTGTACTCCGGTTTTAAATACATTTTTTTAAAAATAATAATTCACATAACATTTAACATTTTCTATGAATAAGCTTAAATTTTGAACGAACTTTTTTGTTACAATTTTGATAGCTTGTAATTTGTAAAAATGTATAAAACTGAATTTTTTTTTCGAATACTGCTCAAGATCAAAGTATTTTTAAAACTATAATATTTGTTTTCAAGGCCATTTATGCAAATTCTTTATCATTAAAGCATGTTAAAATAAGCTATCTACTCAAAGTAATTACTTAAATAAGATTTGAATTTATGATATTTGGAAGATCAAAGTACTGAAATATGGAAAAAATTATTTCCGTAAATTGCTAAAAAAAAACCAATCGATTGTTCAGTTATTATTTAAAATGCACTCAAATTTCTAGAATAAGAAATAAAATTAAATAAATTTAAACAAGAAATGAATGCGCAGAATCCTTTTTGGATTTATCGAGATGATTAGAAGCAAATGCAGCCAATATTAGAAGAGACCAAGGTGCAATAGTGTCTGAACATTTTATTGTTGACAAGTTGGGGTCTAGGGACGTTTTTAGTGGTGATAAGAGTAAATGTGATCATTATTTAAAATTTGTGTTATATGTATTTAGGAAAGTAATCCCTTTAATGTTTGTATTTAGACATAGAAAGTGTGATAGCACTGCAGACTGATCTAACCTCAGACGAGGAGTTATCTACAACTTTAGATCTTGGAGATGCACAGGTTTGATATACTTTAAATCAAGGAGATTTACAGGTTTGATACTCTAGATCTAGGAGATTTCTAGGTTTCATACTTTGGATCCAGGAGATATTAAGGTTTAATATTTTAAATCTAGGATATATACAGGTTTAATACTCTAGATCTTGAAGATTTCAAGGTTTCATACTTTATATCTAGGAGATATATACAGGTTTACGTTTAATACTCTAGACCTAGAAGATGTCAAGGTTTCATACTTTAGATCTAGGATATATACAGGTTTAATACTCTAGATCTTGGAGATGTCAAGGTGTCAAAGTTTGAATCTAGTATATATATGCACAGTAAGGTGTGCCATAGAGTTCATATCAAAATCGAATAATAAGTCGTATTTTCAAGATATCTAAATTTCTCAAACGCGAAACTTTGTAACTTTACATAAACACGACGTTCATCTAATTATACCTTTGAAAAGTCAAAATCGCTTGAAAACTGACAATTATAGAATATTGTAGAAACAAATATTTTTGAAAAATGTAATTTTTTGAAAAATTGTTGGGAAATTTTTTTTTATATTGTTTTTCAATTTTTAGAAAAAGGAGTTGAGTTTTTGTCACAAACTCTGATTTTCTTATCCCTATATCTTTTTATTTTAATGTCAGTGACCTTAGATATTTCAAACTATGAATTATTTAAGTTCAAATAATAATAGTTTGAAACATCAAAGGCTAACACCGTCAGGTTGCAAAGATAAAGCGATTTGAAAATCAGAATTTGTGGCTAAAACTCAATTCCTTTATTTATGACTTCATTAACGTAAATAATTGCCTTACATTTTTTGTTATATCTCATTAAATTTTGAATGAATTTTTATAAAATGTTGGAAAACAATAAAATAAATATTTTCCCGAATTTTTTTTTTTAATTTTTAAAATTTTTTTTAATTTAACGAGTTAAAATCTGGATTCAGAAGCTAGTTTTAATTTGAAATACGCGAGAGCTTAATCTCGATCAAAAGTTCACGTCACAGCTTCTACATAATTTGTGGATATTGCTTGAAGTTAAACATTGAAAATCTCGCATTTAATTCTTTTAAATTCCTACCTCTGACATATCTGACTTATCATTTAATTTCAGGCTATTCGGCGACAGCTTGATGGATTAGAGACTATGTATACAGAGGTCTTAAAGTTATTAGGTAACAATTAAAATTAAAAAAGACAACTGAAATTAATATGAATCAATTAAAAATAACATGCAGTCCTCCCTAGCCATAATTTACTCCAAAGTAATGATCAGGGGTCAAGAAATAGCATTTTGGAATCCTCAAGACTAGTGCTTTACAAAGACTAAGTGTGCAAATCCAAAATACTCGTCCCTGCTAAATATGTGCAGAAATGTTCACAAGTTACCTACGTGTATAGGTTATATTAATCTTTTTTTATGACAAAACACAAAACAAAATTTAATAGGTTTAAATATGTGTTTAATGAGATGATGTGAGATGAGAAACAAATGTATAAAGTAATATAAAAAAGAGGTAGTTTGTTTTATATTTTAGCAGGTAAATAAGTCATTTGTTCGTATTGCGGGAGCATAGACAAATTGTTCGGGGTAGTCTGAGGAATCAGAAAATATAATAAAAATCATAATATTTACTCTTATTACTTACGCGTTACAGATTTCATCAAAAAAAAAGTTGTTTTAGCAATTTTCTCCTTACACACATTTACACACAAGGGTGCCCTTCAAAACTAAAGCGGATTTTATTTTGCGTCAATTTTGATATTCATTTTGCTCTCAAAAAAATAATCCAATTTTTATGAAAATTAAATTTAGATTTGTAAAAAAAAATTTTATTGCGTGACGCGGCTGGAATTTTCAAAATCGGGATTTCAAAACACTAAATTAACCATAGAAAAAAAAACAAAGAATTGTCGGAAGACTCAATTGATGTGGCATGGAAGACTGTACGGTTGTGGCTTATGGCTGCCGGAAGACAAAAAGGTAAAATGTGACATGGAAGGGGAAACTTTTGTGGCTTGTTACCGCCTGCCTTCCCCCGCCAATCCGGCCTCTTCATCCGTTCTTGACTAATTTCTCCTCTCAATCTATCCTTACTCAGTTTCTCTCCTCAATCCGTCCTTGTTTCTCAGTTTCAGTTTCTCAGCAATTGGATGAATTGAGAAGAGAAGGGATTGAGAGGAGAAACTAAGCAGTAAGCAAGGATGAATGAGAAGAGAATCTAAGTAACGACGGATTGAAAGGAGAAAATAAACAAGGATCGATTAAGAGGAGAAACTAAGCAAGGACAGATTGAGAGGAAAAACTGAGTAGAGATGGATTGAGAGAATAAACTAAACAAGGAAGAGTTAGGAGAATTTAAATTTATATGCTCGGACACAAAGAGACGGTTTTAAAACGAGGTATTGTCATGAAAAGATCCAAATATCCTATTCATGTAGTCATTTTGCAAATATTTTGCAGGAACGAGTTATTTTGTATTTTTGCACACCTAGTCTATGTTAAAGCACTAGTCTTGAGGATTCCAACATGCTATGTCTGCTGATAATTTCTATGAAGTAAACTATGATTAGGGAGGATTGTGGGCCCGGATGTGAAGTTAAGGATTATTCACAAAAGATGAGACTGTAAAGATGACCCAAAACTCTAAAAGAATGACGATTTGAAGCTTGATTTTTGGTTTCTGCATTCAATTGAGTATTTTGATGGTTTACTAAATGTTTATGCACAGAAATAACCAAGTTTTGGTCTACACGGAACCCTGAATGCAAGAAAACGGATAAACAAATTCCGTACAATCGTCTCTGAAGTCTCATCCTTTGTGGGTGACCCTATACTAAAATATATAAAGTAATATATTTGTCAGGATTAAGAAAGTTTGGTCGAACCCCTGCTGCCGGAGACATGAACGGAGGACAACCTGGTCGTAGAAAGGAAAGCTTCTTTGAAATCATTTTTAAACTATAACTGAGCTACTATCGAACAAATTTTTGTTCATAAATTTATAATGAGAGCATCACTTTTTAATGCCAAAAAAGTCTCTTTTTAATAATTTAAAGGAATTTCAAAGATGTAATTTTAGATGTACGGTTCCATGTCGTCGTTACCAAGTGTTAGTAGCATAGGTATGTCTGATTGCGATTTATTTACAAAAAATGAATGTTTAGAAATAAATGGGATGAGTTTTAAAATCCGTATTTTCTATCAAAAATATCTATTCAACATTCCAAACTTTGAATCAAATGACGCATCAAAAACCTTTCATTATCAATTATCACAAATAATCAAACCGTTGAAAATAAAAATCAAGTTTTAAGAAAGAACAAAATTTGAAAAAAATTATTTTTGAAAACATATTTTAGGGAGTCGACACCTGTACAGTAAAGACAGGAGAAAGGATGACCGGAAGAGTCGAACTGTTGGAAAAGATAAAAATTACAATAAAAGATTTCAACGCCTGGAGTCTCATGTTGTAACTCTAGCTCGCTCTGTGGCACATCTCTCATCAGAAATGCGAACCCAGCATACTATTTGTAAAGAATTGGACGAAATAAGGTAGATATAAATATAGATATATAAAGTGTACTCCTGTAATAATGATACTCTATTTATATGTAAAAGTTTAATTCGGTATATATGTAATAAATGCAGAGGCCCATAGTAAATTCTAGATAAAATACCGTCATACCCATATTGGGATTGCATAACTACGTTATATATAACCTTTATACTGTCAAAAAGAAGGGGTTCACACCCTTTGCTAATGGTAGATGTCTAAGTCTACTACAGTCAACACGTATGGGTTCACGTCCTTTGATAATGGTGGATGTCAAAGTATACTACAGTTAAAAAGAATGGGTTTAACCTCTTTGCTAATGGTGGATGTGAAAGTCTACTACAGTCAATGAGTATAGGTTCACACCCTTTGCTAATGGTAGATGTCAAAGTACACTACAGTCAACGATAATTGGTTCCCACCCTTTGCTAATGGTAGATGTAAAAGTCTACTATACTATAAAATACCGTCATACCCATATTGGGATTGCATAACTACGTTATATATAACCTTTATACAGTCAACAAGAATGGGTTCACACCCTGTGCTAATGGTGGATGTGAAAGTCTACTACAGTCAACAAGAATGGGTTCACACCCTTTGCTAATGGTACTGGATGGCAAAGTCTGCCACAGTCCACAAGAATGGGTTTACGGCCTTTGCTAATGGTGGATGTCAAAGTCTACTACAGACAAGAAGAATACATTGCTTCTTTTGCTTAATCAATATGTATTTATAAGTTCAATTAATGCATTCCTGAAAATGTTTTGATTATTTGAGTGGTGACTAAGTATTTACTTGTAAATCCACAATGAATGTATATTCAGTTGAGATTTCAATATGAATAGTCCGTTTCAACAAATACCGATCAGAACAAAACTATTTAATATCATATTTTCAATTGGCTCATAATAAACTTTCTTACGTATTTTATTTTCACCTGAACCATCATACATTTGTTGACATAAAAGTCAGCTAAAAAAAAGAAATAACGGCTATTCGATAACTTTATTGAATTGTTTGAAATATAAAAGATTTAAAATAGTTTCGTATAAGGAACATCTTAAGTGGTTGGAAAATAAAAGAAGGTACTATTGATGTATAATGGTGATCAAGATCATAGGAGTTGGAGCTTCATGTTGGTGGTAAGCAGGTCAGCAATATCTTGACAGCAGGTTCGCTCACATTTATAGGCTTCAGTATCGGGGGAGATGGCAGTTTTATCACTGGTGCTTGGGTTAGGGAATATGTTGTCCCTGGGCCGCACAATAAGCTTGGAACTCTAGAACATTGTTGGCCTAAATGTTAGCATTCAATGCAAGGCTAGATATCTGTAGCTCCATGAAGGAGTCAGGCGGGCCGAAGATGTTATCGTTCCGACTGATATACCCTATAACTAACTGCCTATACCCCTCTCAGTAGGCAGAGAGGGGGGGAGTAGTAACGCTAATTCCACATTGATGAACCGGAAAAGGATTTCTCTAAGCTGTATGCTGAGCAATAATCTCAACCCTGCTGATCAACCTGTAGTTGCCAGCCGGTGAATCCTGTTCACCGGCCCTGGGTCAAGTTACCTGGAGGACCTAAACTGAAGAGAGGGTAGTTTCCCCTCTTCCGAAAGATATCCATGGAAAGGGGAAGAGGATGGGAACTGAAAATTTGCCCAGAGTAAATCTGTCCTCTTTTTGCCAGCAACTAGCAGATGAAAATGGCTGCCAAAGCCGATACTAGCGCCTTCCGATCCCCTAGCGGCTGCTTGAACTTGAAAATGTTACCTTATTATATTTTTTGGCAAAGATTTTGCAAGAACCAAATTTTTTAAATCCCAAGGGGCCAAGATTATAGGATTTTTGTCATTCGTTGTTTAACTCAAATTAAAATTGTGTCAAAAAAAACGTTCGCGTAAATAAAGAACTATTTCAAAACCGTTATATTTATATTTTTATTTTGATATTTAGGGCCGAACTTCAGCAGTTAAAGATGTCCCGAGGTCAGCCATCAACTTCTTTACCACAGGGTGGACTTCTGGAACCTCAAGAATTTTTTAATAATCACCCCAGGGTGTCACAACAAACGGAGAACAGGGTAAAGAAACTGACCAAATTTTTCGGCGATGAGCCGCCGTTGCTTCGATTGTATTTGAAGAGTCTTGGTTACGAGAAGTATGCTGGTTTATTCGAGGAGGCTAAAATAGGAATGCTGGAACTACCTTATTTGTCAGAAGACCGGTAAGTTTTACTTACATAATCAAAATGTTTGATGAAATTTCTTATAAAAGTTTAAAAATAAATTTTTGAGAGGGGATCTAGATCTCAATTTATTTTGGTTTAAAAAAATGAAAATGCTTGGAAACTTTTTCTTTGTTAATTTTTCGAATTGTAAATACGTGACTTAACAAAAAGATCAGAAAACAAAGATTATTGCCTTTTAAATTATTGATTGCTAAGCGCCCTGTAAATTTATTATGATAAAATATTTTTATTTTAGACTTGAAAAACTGGGTCTACCCCTAGGACCAAGAATAAGGATTCTACAGGAAGCCAAGATTCCATACAGTCTTGACGGACAGAACTATAATGTCTATATTCTATAATAAATTATTTACTTCACTCACATAGTAATGCAATAGCCGCCGATGTATTCCAAAGTATCTATTTCGAAGAATATCATGAAATAGATAACAGACCTAAAACTTTCTGTAATTCCTGTTATATGCATTAGATCTATTGAATACCTGTAATTATTTGTAATCAACATTAAACAGATTACAAGTCTTATTTACCAGTAATTTACTTCAAATAAATTACAGACCTGTAATCACTGTAATCCACATTAAACAAATTACAGACCTTTAATCGTTTGTAATCTACATTAGATAGATTACAGACCTGTAATCACTGTAATCCACATTAAACAAATGACAGACCTTTAATCGTTTGTAATTTACATTAGATGGATTACAGACCTGTAATCACTGTAATCCACATTTAACAAATTACAGACCTGTAATCACTGTAACCTTCATTTTATAGATTACAGACCTGTAATCACTGTAATCTACAATAAATACTACCCAGTCAAACATGTTATTAGTAAAATACACTGTATCAATATAAAACTAGTGCTGTTATAGTGTGTAAGCTGTAGTGTATAGTGTATAGATATATAGATACATAAATAATAAAAAAGTTTCAAAATAACTTGAAGCAATAATATGGTACTACTTAAAGGAACTGCAAGCGTTATTTCAAGTGACCCTCCATGCAAATTTTCAACGGTACCCGTAAAAGCTTTGTCTGATTAAGTAAGAATTAGATATCCATGCTTTTTGTTTGTAATTGTTTTTTAACTGGTTATTTTTAAAAGTGAATGCGCATTTCTTTCGTGTATGAAACAGTGGAAAATGATCAGAGTTAAACATTTTTCAAGTCAGAAAAACAACCTTATCTTCCACATTTTTGATCAGATAAAGCTGCTAACAGACAAAGAGCCGCATTATTAGGGGATAGATTCCTAAAGGTTGGTCAGATTTGTGCGATATATTAAAGAAAATCCACAACTTTCCTAAAATAAACAAAGTTTAATTTATTTAAATGAACAATATTTTGGATCGAGCAGGAAGCAATTCTTTAAATTGTCTTACTAATCTTTAGATTCTCGCAAAATTTTTATTGATTCTTCTTACACCTTATTGGTGTGATACTTGACTAGAACAGTATGCTGCTCAAGACAAATGAAAGGGGGTGTAGGTTCATCAGCAATATTTACTAAGTCATACTCAAATTTTTATTGATTATTCTTACACCTTATTGATGCGCAAGACAAATGAAAGGGGGTGTAGATTTATCAGCAATATTTACTAAATACTCTAATTCTATTAGAATTTAAATATTTTTATGTAGTAATTTCATAAAAAGGCCATAATATTTTCTCGGTTTTGAACAAGGACGGAAAATGTTGTCAAAAACATTGTTCAGGGAGTATATCAATTAATAGGAAGGCTTGATTCAGTGGCGTAAATAAGGGGGGTTATTGGGGTTATTTACCCCCCCCCCCCCTAGAATTTTAAAACTTGATTTTAAAATTGAATATCTTTTAAAGGAATTGAGTTTTCGCCACAAACTAAAATTTTCTAATCCCTATATCGTTGCAACCTGATAGCGTATAACTTTGATATTTCAAACTTAGATAATTTGATCTAACAGAATTCATACTTTGAAATATAAAAGGTCTGCGATATTGGATTGAAAAGATAAAGGGACTAGAAAATGTACATTTTTACTTCTAAATAATGTCATATCCATATTAGATTTTTTTAAGATCTTAACATAATACATTGAAGACAGGAAAATTTTAGAAATTAGAAATAAGAATATAAACAAAGACAATATTTCTTCAAAGTTTTGCAGAGTAGCTTTTCTAAAGATTTAAAAATGTAACATCTTTTTCCTCTTAGAGTAAACTATTATTTTTTATCTTACTTAAAATAAATTCAGTTTTTGAAGGATGTAATGAAGGATATAAAACAAGGTGAAAGCTGAAAGGTATGAAATGAAGCCTTTATTTGATGGAGTGTGTAAATGCCAGAAATGAGTGGAAAATGCAAATCAAACCCAATTAAAACCAATAATTTGATATTCATCATGATATTTTTCTAGGGGGGGGGGGGGTAAAAACAATCCTTATTTACGCCCCTAGCATGATTTTTTTCTCCGAACTTAAATTCCAACTCGTTGTGTATCAGTCATACTGAATGAGTGAAATCAATCCTCTTCATTAATTGGAATATCTTTTGAACAATCGTAAATGTGTTTATATTAGTTTTACGTTAAAATATCGGATAGAGTCAATATAATGTTATCCAACCTTTATAAAACCTGATTAACTATGAACTTATATCCCATATCAATTGACGTTAGTTTTACGTGAACACTTGAATTTTGGAGGTGGATGGTCGTTGTAGTTTCTAGTGACCTTTCCTTAAAAAGAGGTATGCCCCCCATTCACAACGGTACATTAAAAGCCCTGTTCCGGTGAACAGTGTAATTTTTATGGCTCGAAAGTGTTTATGGCTCGAAAGTGTTTATGGAAAAACTTCATTTGAAAATAATCAACTTTCAAAGAGAAGGTGATTGATATCTCATGGATTCTTGATCAGAGAAAACTTTTAAGGGTACCGTTGTTAATCGGACAGACCACTCTTTTTTAACAGGGCACAAAATCATGTTAAAATGTTAAAATCATGTTGAAAAATGTTAAAATATTACATTTATTTCCAAGGTACATGTACAAAATAAAATAATTGTGACACATTATGATTTAAAAGGGATTGTTAAGCAACATGAATCTGGATATTTTTGGGGTTCGTTCGAACGTTGAACAGTCAGTATATGTTGATAATATCACATAGATACATATATTATATATAAACATTGATTTATTGTATTCACGATGTGTATTAACGATGTATTAATGAGTTTTGATTACTTTAACCGTTGATTAAATGAAAAATATTTTTTGTAAAGGTGGAAATTTTGTTATGATCATACATATTTTTAGTTCTCATGATTTTAAAAGCACGTTCAACGAAATAATTCCATGTTTCAAGTAAAAAATAGAAATTTTGAAGTTTTTTGTGAAACTTGTTAAAGTTTAAAGAACGAAACAGCAATGTCAACGCAGCAAAATTTAATGCAAAACAGAACAGAGTGCTCTTAACTTAAACTTTCGTGTGCTTTGCCACGATTCGAATTTAAAATTCTTCATAAGTCCTTCTCCAGTTTTTATTGTTAGGGGGAGAACTTAGTGGAAACAATTTATTAATTCGAAAAGGTTGGAAAGAGGGAGGTCCAATTCACTCATTTCAACCTGTTTGGATAAAAAATATATGTAATGATTTCCTTAATGAAAAATGGATAACTTGTGGAAGACGAGTCCCAGCGGCCTCCTTACAACAGAGCCAGGAACAAAGGAAAGAGCTGGAAGAATTCTACGCTGCATTCACTCTAGTTGATTCATGTGATTTGATACCGATACGAATAGACTTGTTATTTCTTAGAATCAAATATATTCTGAAGTTAGACTCCTTGTGTTATTTGGAGACCGACGCTACGTCCTCCATAAACTAACTTTATAGTTAAAAAGCTTTAGAAACGTGATGATCTAAACTAACGCTTTAATAGATATTATTAACATCATAATTGTGTTATTATGGCGTGAGGCTTTAAACTCATACTTGATCTGATCCTACTTATATCCAATTCTTCTGATTCTTAATCAACTTTGTGAAACAAGAAATAAAAAAAAATTACTTATTCTTACAAAGTTCTGAATAGAAAATTATTGCATTTGTATAAACTAACAAATGCATTTATTGGGATTGCAGATAGCATTTAAATACCTTCGATTATATCTTTAGAAATTAAGTTTAAATCTAATTCTGAAAGTTATCACAATTGGATTGAAAGAATTGAACTTTACCATTTCCATTTTGACATGGTTTAGAACAAAGAGCTCATACAAGTATGTTTATATTATTTATAAACATTCTACCATCGTGGTTTGTAATATTGTTCATTAAATATCATTCTTTCTCTTTATTTACTTTCTTTCTTTTATTAAAAAATCTTTTAGATTGTTCTATTATTCTTGTCAATCTACCATAGATATCAGTTTTAGATCTTTCTGAAATAGATGACGCTTTTTCTTTATTCTAATATTATCCATGAAATAAAAACAGGGTAGGATTGAAAACATTTCATTATTTTAAAAATCAGCCTTTCCCTGGTTCAACTTAATTAATATCTCACGTTTATGGTCCAAATAAACGTTACAATGAGATATAAAAATATCTACATTAAAAACTTAATTTTCCCATCAAAAATTTGTTTTTTAAGTTTTCCTTCAGAATTTTATAAGAAATTGAGTATTATCTAGTTATGAGTAACACAATTGAATATTTTACCAAATAAAATTCTATAATACCAAGTTTATTGTTATCAAGCTTACCCAGGAATTTGTAAAGCTTCCAGTTGTACAATTTAACTAAGCCTAATTTAAGTTTGATAATTTTCTCATTTAGATTAAAAACTTTATCCCGCCACTGATAAGTGTAGTTTGCAGTTTCTACGACAAATAATCTAAACTTTCCATAATGCGAATATAACTTATATAATATATATATATTATGCGCCACGTTGCTTTGAATTTAAGAAAAATTGGGGCGTGAAGAAATGCAAAAATAATGCTATCCATATCTTTGCACGGCATGAAGTGTTAATTGGCTATACATAAACTTAAAAGTTTGCTAGAAATACTTGCAAAGAAGTTGAGTCTTTGCCACAAACTCTGGTTTTCTAAACCCAGTATCTTTGCAACCCAATGTTGTAGACCATAGATATTTCAAACTATGAATTCTGGTAGATCAAATAATTTAAGTTTGAAATATTAAAGGTTTAAACCATCAGGTTGCTAAGATATTTGGATTCAAAAATTTGTCTTTGTGACAAAGACTCAATTCCTTTATGCGCATTTTTCGCGCCCCTGTTCGTGTAGACTATAAATCAATGGATATATATATACACAATACTCATACATCAATTTTCCATTAAATGATTGTTTAATATTAGACGAGGATGCAAACTAGTTTACATTTGGAGTCAAATAAAGTAATAGATCAGAAAATGTAAAAATTATTTCGCAAAAAATATTAATATTTTTACCGTATTCAGTCTGGTCTTCTGTAGTGTTTCCTATGTTAAATATGTCCTACAATGCAACGAAGAATTGATAACATAGCTGATATGTCAATCTTTACTCAATAGAGTTTTCGTAGAGAGGAAGGGAAGAGGGAGGTGGGGGGAGGGGGGTATCATGAATCATGGTTATTAGAAATGAAAAAGGTATTAAGATATAGAAGAGAAATTGAAGAAAATATTAAATAAAAAGTCGAGAATAGAAAATGAAAAAGATTAAAAAGTAAGGGTTAGAAAAAGAGGAAAAGTGTTGCAAGAGAAGATTTGGAAGACGACGGAAGCGTGTATTTTGGACGTTTTTAAAAATATTTCAAACAATTAATTTATTCCGAACCTTTGTGCTGTTTTCGCATATTATGCCCCAAAATTATTATGGCAGGAACTAAGTCTGATTATTTGGCCAAAAACATAAATGAAGGAATTAAAACGTTGATGGTTTAATAGACACATTTTACATAGGAAACCTGGTTTTGGTACTTGCAATAATAAGCTTAGTTTTTAAACGTAATTCAAGAGTTTAAGAAGTTAATTATGACTTTGATGTCATTAGTGGAATATTATGGTGTTTAATAATATCTTGATAGTGTTAGATGAGAGGATAATTATTCCTATTCAATGAGATCGGAATTGATTATTGAATTTTTATCGAATCTTCTTTTCTTTTCTCCTTCTTCTCCCCGCCCTCCTTCTTCTTATCTTTCTTCTTGTCATCATCATCGTCATCTCCTGGTTCAGGATCCTGGACAAATAAAATAAATATTTTAAATTAACTAAAGAGAGTAATTTCAAGTGAGCCTTCATTTTCATCTAATGGCATGGCCAATTAAACACGGGGACCTTAACATTTTTGTCAGCTCAAGGTTTACTGCAAGATATTCTTATTTTTCTTGCTGAAAATTGATTTTTTTCTGTTCCTCTGTGAAAAAGTTCCCAGCTGAGGTCATACTTATTTAGTGTATAAAAATTGAAGGTATTGAGCCAAAAAGCTTAAAAGAAAATGCCTTTAAAGCATAAATTCGTGAATTTCGTATTTTTTGTATTAGAGGATGAAATGCTAAACAGAGTGTTTAGAATTAATCTGATAATCTAATTTCACTTTTTGTGCAATCCATAAAAAGCCCAAACATTCACTGTTTATCCTCTTAAGCCAAATATGCAATATTTTAAACGCACGAAATAACAATTTAGAAAAATAGTAGAAATATTTTAATCCTATTAGTTGAATATGATGTTTTGTGCAAATACTCATGTATCTAGTTTGCAGTGAGCTTCTCCATTATTTCTGAGCTCACATTTAACAGTTTTCAACAACTTTATCTAACCCATTCTTGATCAGACAAAGCCGTTGAGGGTACCGTTGTAAAGCGTACATGCCCCTCTGTCGATAGGGTCACTAGAAATTACGTTGTTAGTCTCTTTAAAGAAATAGAATAGACTTTAAAATGTAACATTAAAAAACGACGTTTGTCTGAAATATATACCCCCCTCTCCGTATACCTTAAGTACATGCCAATGTACAATCGGACGTCGTGGATTCTCAACCATCTCTTTCCAATGCTTCAGTTCCAATCCTGAAATACTTACAATATAATATAATAATATAAAAAATAATATTTTACAATATGTGTACATGAACTAATTCTAAACTTTTGAATGTATAATAGCGCTTAGACTTTTACATTCGGACTCTCATACTGTACACTCAAGGCAGTTTACATATAAATTTTTACCTATATGCTTTTATTGATTTAAATCCTTAAAGGGATAGTGGACAAAATTCAAGATCTATTTAAAGTGTCACAACCTTCCTTTTGAAACCTTTTTCGTCAGTTGATAAATTCATTTTTATTCACAGAGTTGTGTAATATAGAATTGCGTTTATTGCAAGCTACTGCCAAAGTTCAAATAGAATTTTTTGAAAATTTAAATACAAACTCAAGGTTTTAATTGAATATTCTTAAAAGATTGAAACAAAAAAGAACTGAAATATGCGTAGTTTCGTGCAATTCCGTTGCGCAAGTAAAATACACTTTCATTGGAAACCCTACTTCCAGGGCGCTTCGTGCCCATCTTAGAATTTGACTTTAAATTGTTGCTCTTTCTGTGGCATTTTATCTTCTTAATTTATCCAAAAATAATAAAACTAAATTTCGCGGATTTATCGATTTTTTGTGAATTTTAAAATGCCTATATTCTTTAAGTTCTGAGTCTGACCATCCATAAACCTTCCCTTGGATCTTCCGAAGTTCCACAAAACAATTGGGCTGGATCGGCTTAGCTGTTTATTGGGTACAAACTGACAGACAATTAAAGTATGTATATTGTATAGATTTATGCAGAGTTGCGAATCAGGGGGGGGGGCAACATATGTACATATAAAAAGGCTGAAAAATATTTAGAACAAAATCCCGGATTTTGTCATCATCATTTTATCTCCACCATTTGGGTCTGATCTTATGACCTAAAATTGCACCTCTGCATTAAAAAATTACCTTTTCTGTTATAACCAAGTTCAACCCTTCCAATAGGATCCGAGCTCCCAATCCTATCATAGTCAGCGATAACCATCTCCAGGCTTACTCTCTAAATAACAATATGATGGATAACCATCTTTGGGCTTACTGTCTAAAACACAATATAAAGGATAGTAATCTCCAGACTTACTCTCTAATTAACATTATGAACGATTACAATCTCCAGACTTACTCTCTAAATAACAATATTAAGGATAGCAATCTTCAGGCTTACTCTCTAATTAACATTATGAACGATTACAATCTCCAGGCTTACTCTCTAAATAACAATATTAAGGATAGCAATCTCCAGGCTTACACTCTAAATAACAATATAAAGAATAGTAATCTCAAGTCTTACTCTCTAAATAACAATATGAAGGATATCAATCTCCAGGCTTACTCTCTAAATAATAATATGAAGGATATCAATCTCCAGGATTACTCTCTAAATAATAATATGAAGGATAAAGATTAAAAATAAGTTCACTTACCCTCAGCTGCTCTTGTTCAACGATAAAGACGAAACTCTCATTGTAATATGGGTTAAGATTTCCCATTTTCACTGCAGAGCGCACATTTAAATATTGCAAACTTTGAAAATATTTTCATCTGATAAAATGTATCTTTTTTACCATTACAGTAATTTTAACTGTTTAAAAATATACAAATGTACAATCCTGAAGTTTTCTTCTTCTTTCCAATTCGTTTCCCCTTTCTGTCCAATAGCTTGATTTTAACATAGGGATCTGAATAGAATATATTCTTATAATGTAATTTAAATTAAACAGGGCTCCTTGAATATTAAAGGACGGAAAGATAGGATTATTCAAGGGTACTGAATATACAGCAGGGTACACTAATAAAGATTTAGATCACATTTTGGGTTAATTCAAGTGTATGATTTTACCATTTCAAAAAGCTTAATATCATGTTTAAATAAAAATAATTTTACTAAACTGAGCCAAACACATAAGGCATAAAGGATGTAAAGAGCAAGTATATTATATTTTTTATTATTTTAAGAATTCGTTATTTGTCAGAAGAGTTTTATGACACTATTGTGTACTTTGTTACTCATGGTCACTTCTTGTTAAGTTTCATTAGACTATAAACTAATAATCGTGCTATAATGTAAAATTAGCTGTATATCGTAGCACGGTGCTATAAAGTTTCAATGGTTCCTGAATTTTCTCAAATTTTTATTTAATATTTCTTGAATTAAATTAAAAAATAACTGTGTACCAAAATAGTACTGTTAAAAATAGTTAAAATGTAACTAGGAATCATAGATATAATTAGACCAGTAGAGCTATTACCAGCCCACTTTCTATAGAAACAACTAATGGCAAATTTTCGAACAATTCACTTCTTAAAATAAAAGATTCGTGGAAAAAAGTTTATTAAAAAGACATCAATACCATTTTTATTGATAAACTATCAATGTTATTAAAAAATCTTCTTTAGAAAGGAGAAATAATGAGGAAAAATTAGATCTGCCACTTTTAACAACAACAACAACCAATAGACGACAGCTTTAAGATGTTATAATTTTTTATTTCACATGATCTTCTTGGATTCGGTGTAAATGTACTTCTCTTTAATAAAGACAATAAAAACTTTCTTCAATTAGTTTTATATTTCATTTTTTAAATCTTTGCACAAAGATTCCGTTTCAATTTTGTCCTTGCAGCAGGACTTTTCCTGCCCCATGGTTACAAAAGACCAAATTTTAAACATAATTCTCCATTAGTTAGATTAAAGGCTATTCTTGCTACAACGGGTTTAAACAAGTTAAACTAGTTTCTCTTATTGTTCAAACCTCCGAGAACCTGGATAAATGAGAGAGAACACAGCGTTTAAAAAGTTAAGACTGATCTGACAAGTAGTTTTTGTTTGACGTTTTACTTGTTTTCAGACCTGGATATGGAAATGTTAAAGCTATAAAATGTTTTTTTTTTAGTTTTTGTTTTGACGCAGTATCAATATACGTTAATGTTTTTATTTACATTTAGGATGTGGTTTACTGGTTTGATATGAATGACTATTTATACCTGAAGCTCCCGTAATATCCATTTTCTTTAAGTTTTTACACTCGAGAATTCCTACAGTCAACTTTCCCGAGGTTGGCACATATCGCAGAGAGAAGCAAATATCTCCCAGATACTAAAACATGTTTTTATGATTGGAGAAATATAACTTTACTTTCTCACTTTTCTATATTTGTTATCTATTCAAATATTCTGTATGGGGTGGCTTTTATGTTTGTAATATATATAGCATTTGTAGTTAAATTGGCCTTTCAAGTTATTAGAGCTATGGGGGAGGTGTAAAAGACTCTCTGATTTTCGACTCTTTTCATAAACTTGGTTTTCTCCCGGGGGGGTGGGGTGGGGTGGGGTGTGATTTAAACTCAAATTATTGCCTCACCTGATCATCTACCTTCACCGACTGGATATCCTTCCATTCTTCAATAGTTTGCGCCAGATCTACCATACACAGAGGGATCTTTACCTCACCGATCTAGAAATTAGAAAGAAAAAAAAATTCAGAAATCAGAAATGCTTACATTCACCTTGCACCAGTTCTAAATTTTCTTTGATACCGGACCTTTTAAAAAACATTTTAGAATTTGTTAAATCAATGTAAATCAATATGGCCGGGTGTCAACATATCCGTCTAGAAACCCTGAATTCATAAATGTCAAATTCGTAAAACGTAAAAATCCCTTTTTTACTTTTTTTTAGCGTAGAATAAAACAATTTTTGAAATATAGAAAAACGGAAAAGGAAAAGTGCGCATCTTTTGATACTTATGTCATCACGTTTTGATAAAATCAAAAAAAATAGACCTTATTTTCTTTGTTTTTAAAATCGTCAATTAATGTAAAATGTAAATGCGGGTAAACGGCGGGAGTAAAATAGTAACCTGGACAGCACTGGGTGCCCAAGCTAGTCTATAATATACTAGCTTGGAAACCCAGCGCTGCCAAGATTACTAAATGTTACTACCGCCGTTTTCCAGTCTTTCGACGATTTTACCGGGAAACTAAATTTTTGCTATTAAAGTCGACCCTCCCAAAATTAGAATTTCAAAATTAAGCTAAAACATTCCCATGGGTCTCCCAAGTTCCACGATAAAAATTTGAGACAAATCGGTAAAGGGGTTCCTGAGTTATGATCGAACACAGAAACAAACTAACAGACAAACAGAAATTACAACTTTATATATTTGTACCTGGTCGTGTTTAGAGAACCGGTCGTAATCGAACACTGCAAAAACCAGGGTCTTGTCGAAGGTTTCACTGTACGGAACCTAAGAATACATGATCTTTAATGGACTGAATCACTTTTAAATAAATATATATCTTTAAAGAATTGAAGAAGACAATGCCATATCTTTAAAGAATTGAAAATAACAATGCCATATTTTTAAAGAATTGAAAATGACAATGCCATATCTTTAAAGAATTGAAAAAGACAATGCAATAATTTTAAAGAATTGAAAAAGACAAAGCAATATCTTTAAAGAATTGAAAAAAAACAATGCAATATCTTTAAAGAATTGAAAAAGACAATGCCATATCTTAAAAGAATTGAAAAAGACAATGCCATATTTTTAAAGAATTGAAAAAGACAATGCCATATCTTTAAAGAATTGAAATGGCAATGCCATATCTTCAAAGAATTGAAAATGACAATGCCATATCTTTAAAGAATTGAAAAAGACAATGCCATATCTTTAAAGAATTGAAATGACCATGCCATATCTTTAAAGAATTGAAAAAGACAATGTCATATCTTTACAGAATTGAAAAAGACAATGCAATATCTTTAAAGAATTGAACATGACAATGCCATATCTTTAAAGAATTGAAAATGACAATGCAATATCTTTAAAGAATTGAAAAAGACAATGCAATAGCTTTAAAGAATTGAAAATGACAATGCCATATCTTTAAAGAATTGAAAAAGACAATGAAATATCTTTAAAGAATTGAAAATGACAATGCCATATTTTTAAAGAATTACAAGAAAAACAATACCGTATCTTAAATAACCCTTTATTTAGACCCTTTAGCAGGAAAATATTTATCAAACAATTGTCTTTTTTATACAGGGATATCCAGTAAGGATGAGACTTTAGAGAAGTCAGTGCGGAATTTACAAGGTCTTTTATTTTTACGTTCTTAGTTAATGCAACTAAAACATGTCTTATTTTGCAAACCATTTAAAATCCAGCCTGATCAAACGTCAGAACTCTCGTCACCTCGTGTTGTGAATGAATCTTGGGATCATGCATTGATCTCCAATCTTTATCTTATACAGATTTAAAGATTAATTTAATTACTCTTTGATTTCCTGTGAGTTTAACAAGATAAACAATACCGCACAAAAGTTTCCGTTTTAGGTCGTCTCATCATCTGCGTGAAACCCTTTTTATAAAGTCGAATTCTAAAGAGATGTTCTTAAGAGGAGGATAAAATCACTCCTTCCCCCTTTTATGCTGTACACCTTCAATATAATTTAAACTACCGAGGCTGACTTTAACATATGTAGGAAAAGGAGATATAGAAATAGACATTACGTAATCTGAATTTGTTTGAAAAAGGAAAAAGGAATTTAATTTTCTCCAAGGCTCTTCACGTCAATCAAATTACCCAGTTACTATTTTTATTTTCAATTTTTAATTAGATTTCAAGTCTTAAATTTTTTAATCTTATTTTAAGAATTTAATAAGTAAAAAATAAGAAATAAAAGAATCGTCAACGCTGTAGAAGCAAAGATCAAAATAATCATTAATTTTCCTCAAAAGCCATTCACGCCAATCAAGATATTCAAATTGTTCAAACTATTTCAATTTTCGTCTAGTTTTAAAAGTTAAAAATGGAATAAAGTTTTTGCCACTGCAGACTCTGAATTATAATCCCAATATCTTTGCAACCCGATGTCGTAGAATTTTGATATTTAAAACTATGAAATCTGTGAAATCAAGTGGTTTGAAATAAAAAGGGTCTAATCATCAGGTTGCAAAGATACAGGGACTATAACATTAGATTTTGTGGTAAGAACTCAGTTCCTTTAATTAAACAAATTCAGAATAGATATGGATAGACTAATATAAAATAAAATGTTGGCATTGTATTCTGAAAAATTAAAGAACAAAGGAGGAAGCATTTTGAAAAATTCAATTTTCCTCAAAAGCCATTGACGTTAGTCAAAGTATTAAAAATACTCTTTAAAAAATTTCAAATATTTATATTTTCGTCTTATTTAAAGAGTTTACAAACAAATTAATTGGACGAATTTAGAGAATTATTAATGAAAAAAATAATTGATTATTATATAAAAGTAGATTGTGGACATGCATTCTATTCTTTAAACTGTTGTTGGAACAAAGCTGAATATTCATGAGAAAAAAATCAATTTTCCTTAAAAGACAGTCATGCTAATCAAAATATTTAAATCAGCCAATCCTTTAAATCTTTCAATCATTTTTATCAAAAGTTTTTAAAAATCTAATTTGATGAATTAATGATAGAATAACTTTAAATGAATTATTTACCTGTTTGAAAGAAAAAGATTCATTGAAGAAAGGATTGAGAGTTTTTCTGTGAACTTTTGTCTCAAACTTACGTTTCTTGTCCGGCATCAGATATACCTAATATCAACGTTTATATACATTCATAATCAGAAAGACCCGGAATTAATTGACAGTTAATCAGGCGACTTTACATATATATCTCTGGCAATTGTAATGGCTCCAAAAAGGCAGTCCACAATTTGGAAATGTCAGGACTAGGGCTATCATATTTGTAAAGTTAGATTGTAAAGTCGTCTGATTAATTGTAAACTAATTCCGGGTCTTTCTTATTAATATATATATATACTAATATCATTAAACCATAGATTACTTGGAAGAATGTTTTGATTTAAAAGGATGCTCTCAATTTTAAAGTAATGCAGTTTTCGAATTGATATATTTCACTGTGTTAAACACAACATTTTGGTGAAAAAAATATAAACTTTCTTAAAAATATTGATCTTATTTATTCACTCGAAAATTTTGTTCAGCCAGCGCGGCGAGTATTCAATTCAAAATGTAAACCTTCTTATATACTGAATATGGAAACAATATCGTGTCTCAAAACATTTTTTTAAATTCAAAAAACAATTTTTGTTGAAAAAGATAATGAATTCTTAATTGACTAAAAAATTACAATTCTTGAAATTGACGTCTAATATCTCCTTAATTAATTGACAAACAGGTTCAAGGTTATCTGTATACCTTGACATACAGGTTTAAGGTTAGGTGTATACCTTGGAAACCAGGTTTAAGGTTATGTGTATACCTTGATATACAGGTTCAAGGTTAGGTGTATACCTTGACATACAGGTTTAAGGTTAGGTGTTCACCTTGACATACAGGTTCAAGGTTATGTGTATACCTTGACATACAGGTTTAAGGTTAGGTGTATACCTTGACATACAGGTTTAAGGTTAGGTGTTTACTTTGACATACAGGTTCAAGGTTAGGTGTATACCTTGACATGCAAGTTTAAGGATAGGTGAAAACCTTGACATACAGGTTCAAGGTTAGGTGCATACCTTGACATGCAGGTTCAAGGTTAGGTGTACACCTTGACATACAGGTTCAAGGTTAGGTGTACACCTTGACATACAGGTTCAAGGTTAGGTGTATACCTTGACATACAGGTTCAAGGTTAGGTGTATACCTTGACATACAGGTTTAAGGTTAGGTGTATACTATGATATAAAGGGGTTTAAGGTTAGGTGTATACCTTGACATAAAGGTTTAAGGTTAGGTGTATACCTTGACATACAGGTTTAAGGTTAGGTGTATACCTTGATATAAAGGGGTTTAAGGTTAGGTGTATACCTTGCCATAAAGGTTTAAGGTTAGGTGTATACCTTGACATAAAGGTTTAAGGTTAGGTGTATACCTTGACATACAGGTTCAAGGTTAGGTGTATACCTTGACATACAGGTTCAATGTTAGGTGTGTACCTTGACATAAAGGTTTAAGGTTAGGTGTATACCTTGACATACGGATCGGAGGTTCCGCCCATATCCAGCGCTGGAAGCTCGCAGCATTGAATTGCCGTTACGTTTAGAGATTGGGCGTTGAAATCATAATCCAGCTGAAAATAATAATTATTCAAATATCTTAATTAATATATTATGACAATAATTTAATAGTTGTAATAACTATTTTCATATTTTTTAACTTTCAAAAACGGGTTTATATTAGAATATAAAAAGACGTCTCAAAATGATCTGTGTCTATCCCTAGAAAATACTCATGTCTAATAATTACTAGAGAATGGATCAATTATCATTTGTATGAGATTATTTCGTTTTATTACCGGGAACTTCTGATTAAGAATTAGAAGGTTAATGAAAAACTTTAATAGTAAATTAAATCATTGAATAGCTTAACTATAAAAAAATATACAAGATGTATTAACAAGAAATGATAGAAAATAGTAATTAATTATAAACTCGTTATGGAAGCAATGAAAACAATCAAAGTGGTGTATTAACCTTGAATGGAAAATGTTCTACTAATCGACATTCTAAATATTATCCAGTTTTCTATTATCCTTATATGACTAATAAATAATGCATGAATATACCTTTAGATATAGCTAAATAATATATGATACATAAATCTTTAAAATAATGATATAATAAGAAAGGAATTGAGTCTTTGCCACAAACTCTGATTTTCCAATCCCTATATCTTTTCAATCCAATGTCTTAGACCTTATATATTTCAAAGTATACTGTTAGATCAAATAATCTAAGTTTGAAATATCAAAGGTTTACTTCTTCAGGTTTCAAAGATATATATATAGGGATATTGTGGCAAAAACTCAATTCCTTTTCAAACTGCAAATTTTTCTTCGCAATGATTTAAACTTAAAGTTTA
Organism: Eurytemora carolleeae; assembly: GCF_000591075.1. Taxonomy (NCBI): domain Eukaryota; kingdom Metazoa; phylum Arthropoda; class Copepoda; order Calanoida; family Temoridae; genus Eurytemora; species Eurytemora carolleeae. Next base: position 34,964 of record NW_019396785.1, on the reverse strand, counting down.
GCGAATTTTTGTGAATACATTTCTGGATTTCCAAAAATCCCATTTTCTAAACAACATTTGTCATTTTCGAATAGTAAGTTACCACCAAAAAAATTTGGGTTAAACATGATAATTAATAAAGCTCTGTGAATATCAAGGAGAGAGGGTTGAATTTATCCTTCTATTGATCCAGCTCCGCCCTCAAGTACTTGCTAACATTAATCCAGTCATGTAATTAATTATTTTACCACCCACTGTATACATAATACATATATTACCATTCACATACATTTAGATTAAAACCTGCACTAGACAGATTAGATGGACAAGATGGAATAGACAGACTAAACAGACTAGACAAACTGGATGGACTAGACAGAAGACAGACTAGATAGACTAGACAGACTAGACAGACTAGACAGACTAGATGGACTAGACAGAAGACAGACTAGATAGACTAGATGGACTAGACAGACTAGATGGACTAGACAGACTAGATGGACTAGATAGACTAGATGGAATAAACTGACTAGATGGACTAGACAGACTAGATGGACTAGACGGACTAGATGGACTAGACAGACTAGATGGACTATATAGACCTAGAGAGGCAAGATGGACTAGAAAGACTAGATAGAATAGACAGACTAGACAGACCCCACAAACTAGACAGACCCCACTGACTAGACAGACCCCACAGACTAATCAGACAACACAGAATACACAGACCAGATGGACTAGACAGACTCGACAGACTAGACCACACAGAATAGACAGACTAGACAGACTAAATTGACTAGAAAGACTACAAAGACTACACAGACTAGATGGACTAGACTACACAGACTAGACAGAATAGACAGATTAGACAGACTAGACCACACAGACTGGACAGACTAGACCACACAGACTAGACAGACTAGACAGACTAGATTGACAAGACAGACTACACAGACTACTCAGACTATACAGNCTAAAATACCAGACATTAATACCTAAAATACCAGACATTAATACCTAAAATACCAGACATTAATACCTAAAATGACCATCCTAGTGTTTCTTGGGATAAATTAAACAATTACTTTATTCTTATTGCCTGCTTCTATTACTTATACACAATGTCAAGTTTTTTATCTTGTAATATTATATCAACTCACTAGACCTTTTACCTTTACCATTAAAGAAAAAAAATGAATATATTCTGCAATAATTTTTCAAGAATGTTTAATCATGATTTTTGCGGATAAAATATTTGGCGTGTCTAATATAAATTATTCAGAACGTGCAAATTCTTTTATAACATTGAAATGCAAATAAATTAAAAACCAACTAAAATCTTAAAATAAAACTCATTCATATAGTTTATTATTTTAATGAGATGTTTTGAAATTGATTTTATTTATTTATTCTTCCATAACTTTTATGTTATTACAAGTGACATTCCATTTAGAAAGGGACATGCCCGATTTACAATTAACGGTAACACTTCAATCTATAATCTTATTAATAATGTGGAAAATATTCTGTAAACAGGGTTTAGTTCTCACAATATCCTGTACTGTTACTGAAATTACACTTACAGTCCTTTTAAGAAAATCTTTAATAAATTCAACATTGAACATTGAAAAAATGTACATAAATATTAACAATGCGTACATTAATGTTTCCTTTCCTTACCTTGTATTGAAGTTTTCCTAGATATTCTGCGGTTGAATCATGCTTGATTTCAAGTTCGTCCTGTGCAGGAAAATAGATTTCAAAACATCTTTGTAAATTGAAAAAGTAAAGGAGAAATATCTGAAAGATGCATAAATGCATACTTTTATAAAATACAGTTTTTAAATGTTCGAACCTTCACCTTCCATTACTAATTGCATTGTGTTGACATAAAATAAGAAAAAAATCTAAAGTTTCTTAAAAAAAGATATTTTGAAAATTAAGTTTCCCTTAATGTCCAAATCTTCTTCGTTATCAACCAGAAAATCTTCATCATCCTTAAACAGTTTAAATGTTTTAGCAATACTAGAATATATCAGCCAATTTGGTCCAGAAGGCCAGCTATAGCTAACATATATGAGCGAAAAGCTTTATTATATAAGATGAGCGAAGAGCTTTATTATATACTTTTTTAGAAGAAATACTAGAAACATTATACATGTTAAGCAGAAACATTAAAAATAGATTGCGGAATTTAATTTCCAAAGGCTCAAAAGGTGCTCAAAAATGCGATATTCTTTTATAAATTGCGATTTACTTTACCGCGTCCTTGCCTTTCTTCTTTCCATCCTTTGGTTCTAACCTCATCTTCACCGTCACTGCCTTTCCTCTTGGCATTCCTTGCTTCTTACCTGATCTTCACCATCCTTGCATTTCCTCTTGCTATTCCTTGCTTCTTACCTGATCTTCACCATCCTTGCATTCCTCTTGCCATTCCCTGCTTCTTACCTGATCTTCACCATCCTTGCATTTCCTCTTGCCATTCCCTCCTTCTTACCTGATCTTCACCATCCTTGCATTTCCTCTTGCCATTCTTTCGTTCATATCTGATCTTCACCACCCTTGCATTTCCTCTTCCTATTCCCTGCTTCTTACCTGATCTTCACCATCCTTGCATTTTCTCTTGCCATTCCCTGCTTCTTACCTGATCTTCACCATCCTTGCATTTCCTCTTGCCATTCCTTGCTTCTTACCTGATCTTCACCATCCTTGCATTTCCTCTTGCTATTCCCTGTTTCTTACCTGATCTTCACCATCCTTGCATTTCCTCTTGTCATTATTTGGTTCATATCTGATCTTCACCATCCTTGCATTTCCTCTTGCTATTCCCTGCTTCTTACCTGATCTTCACCATTCTTGCATTTCCTCTTGCTATTCCCTGCTTCTTACCTGATCTTTACCATCCTTGCATTTCCTCTCGCCATTAACCCTGCGTCTTACCTGATCTTCCCCATCCTTGCATTTCCTCTTGCCATTCCTTGCTTCTTACCTGATCTTCGCCATCCTTTCATTTCCTCTTGCCATTCTTTGGTTCATATCTGATCTTCACCATCCTTGCATTTCCTCTTGCTATTCCCTGCTTCTTACCTGATCTTCACCGCCCTTTCATTTTCTCTTGTCGTCCTTTGGTTCTTACCTGATATTTACTCTAGTTATTGCCATTCCATGATTCTAACCTGATTTTTATTGTCCTTGCCATTCTTCTTGCAATACTTTTCGGCTTACCTTTCTTCTTTCCATCCTTAGTTTCTTAGTTTCTCACCTGATCTTTACCGTCCTTGCCTTTCTTCTTGCTATCCTTTGGTCTCTTTTTCTTAAAAAATCTCCAAATGCACCAAAACAGAAGCCCAACAGCAACACCAATCAGAACTATTTAGAAAAAAATTCGTTGAAATATCTTTTTTGATTAAATTTTCAGCAAACGACATTCAGAAAATGTAATTTTTATGTTTTTAAAGAAAACTTCCCATTTATGATTATTTTTCTATCAAAAAATCATTATTAGATTAAAAATGATAGTTTTCTCAAATTGCTCAAGTTTTCTCAAATTTTCTAATATTTTTTTTTCTTTTCTAATCGATTTCTTAAGTTTTCTCAAATTTTCTCAAGTTTTCTTAAGCACAAATAAAACGTTGATTTATCACATTTATTTAAAATATAATATTGTTTGATTAACATTAAAGAATTATTACCTATTATGGCGCAGACGACTTGCCATTTTTTTAGCCCAGTTTTATTGGCGAGAAAAGTAATTTCCTCTTTCACCACATTTTCCGCTAGAAATATATTTTAAAAAATAAGAAATAAAGAATTTATTTAGATACATTGCAATCTTACAACGTGGTTCGCTTTTTACATTATTGGACATTTTAAATATCTTCGTAATATTTCCAATCTGATGGCAAAACTTTTGGAAAACAATGCATATGGGGGGTCATTTCGAAAAAATTATGATTAAAGTAACAATAACTAAGAAGAACCAGTCAAATTTTTTTTTTCTTCAAATTTGTAATCAGTAACTTCTATCAATAAACATAAAATGCAAAAATTAGTTGTTCTTTATGCCAAAATTGCAAACTTCAAACTGTCATAACTTCCTAATAAAAGGGGGGTGTAGGTTTCTAATCCAACTTTTATATGTTGCGTATATAAAGAGAAAAGGGTTAAAAACGACTCATACCGAAGAACGTAGGACACATACTAATTCACGGAGTTGCAATATTTTACTCAGATAGCAAATAATTCAATTAAATTTTAAATTAATCATTCAGATATTACAACCTATAAATATCGAATTCAATTTGATGCATTCATAGTTTATATTTCATAATATTTTTCATTTTTTATTTTAAAAAACTATTTTTTTTCAACGCTATGCGTCTCTCTCAAGCAAAACTCCTGAAATATGGAGAGCAGATGACACCTGGCGGCCAAATAATCGTCGTTTAAAGTACTCGTGTATACAAAAAAAATAAAAAATATTATATAATATTAACTATATACAAATGCATCGACTTGAATTCGATATTTATAGGTTGTAACATCTGAATAATTAATTTTGAATTAAATTGAACTTTTTACGATCGGAGTAGGGAGGGAAGCCTCCGCCATGGAGCATAGAGCCTCCCAGATTTGCTAGGCTGTATGAACCTCCGCTATGCTGTAATGGGCATGTCCAATTCATCTGAATGATTTGTTTATAATTTTTTTGACATTAGTGACATGAGAGGTTTCTCAAAGATCAAGTATTTATTAATTATTATAAATATTACCTAAAATATCTAGAGAAAAAAAAATAATTTCATTTAATTTAATCTTTTATTCTTTGAGAGAATTATAATACCGTGTATTTTCAAATTACATATCTAAGGTTTTGACTGAAAAAAGGCATTTTATAATTTATTTCTAAATACAAACAAAATATCAATTTTTAAAGTCTAACAGGTGAAGTTTTTAATAGTACAGTTAAATAGTAAAGTGATAGATAACACACTTTTCCTCCAGACTTAATCTTCATGGGATTCTTCTCTCTGATGTTCCTGGTGCTGGAAACTCTAGATTTTTGGTGAGTGACAACCTCAGTCTAGTTCACCACAACATCACCAGGCCACTCAATCTCGAGCTCCTCACTCCTAGAGTTGTTATCTCTTCCTCCTTATCCACAACAGCAATCTCTTCAACAGTAGTAGAAACTGGGGAGGTAGCTATGGTCTTTTCAATGCTGCTAGCTTGTTGGCAACAGCTGCCTTAGAAATTAAAATGTACTCAGCTGTCATCTTTGTGCTAACTCATTCAAAAAAGTCCCTCATCTGTTTTGTGGTGGCACCTGCATCAGCTACTGCAGTTGCTGCTGACCGCTTTTAAAAATGAAAAGTATATCCACCTGGAGCGTACAGCGGTAGTCTCTCTGCCATATCATAGGAACCTTAAAAACCACATTGCGACCCATTGGTTGGTTGGAAAGATTTTGCATTTCTGGTCCAAAGTAGATGACCAGTAAATTTTCCGAGCTTCTCTTTAATGGTTTACAATGTATTGGTCAACAATATCAGCACTGCGACTATCGTCACTCCTAGGGACCAGAAACTTACTGGAAATAGTTTATCCCTTCTTTGTTTTACCCTTGAATGTGTTACATAGATTCCTTCAGACATGCTGTCAAACAATTCAATCTGAATATCCATCATTTATGTATGCCTTAGTCCACCATAATAAGCCAATAAGGAGTAGAAGAATCAGCATCCAAAGAAACTGTTGGATGTTATTGGTGCTGAACACATTAGCCTTTTTGATTGATATCAACATCAAAGCTTTTCAGCAGAATTGTTCCTCTGCCGTACTGTTTAAGATTAAATGAATATTTTCCCTTTGAAACAGAATTGAGCATACTGTAGATTGTCCAAAGATTGGATGAAGCCATTCCTTTCTCCTTTCTAAGATGTTGAACATTAAAATTCAAGCCGCCTTTAAATCCCTCATTACATTGGCGATTTAAAGGCTTGTGGAGGACCAGTTTATTCATATATATTTATCATATTTATCCCTGTTTATGTTTACGTGGAAGTTGACCAGTTCCTGTCAACTTCCTCTTTGTACTTTACTATACACATTGTACGCAAATATATATTCAGACATCCAGTGTTCTCTCTCTTGAGTAGATCTAGTTTCCAACCTTTACAGGCTTAAATTTCAACCTTAAACAAACTAAATTAAGTAAAAATCCCGGCAAAAATATAATGTCCCGCATTATAACACAAGGCAGTTGTATAAATAGATATTATAATCTTTGATTTAAGTGATAAAGGAATTGAGTCTTTGCCACGAACTCTGATTTTCTAATCCCTATATCTTTTGATTCCAACGTCGTAGACCTTTGGCATTTCAAACTATGACTTCTTTTAGATCAAATCATTTAATTTTGAAATATCAAAGGTTTACGACATTGGGTTCGAAAAATATAGGGATTAGAAAATCAGAGTTTGTGGCAAAGACTCAATTCCTTTCTTGTAATTGTTTTTAAATCTAGAAAGCTATGATCATTTATAATGGTATTGCCAAAATCCACGATAACACCATCACAAGCTAAGTTTACTCCAAAATTATTTCCCCAAATATCATTCTTTCTGCGTAAGAAATGTTTTAAGTTTTAGTGTAAATCTTCTAAACCACTTTATGAGTCCATATAAGTTTCCTATAATGACGATCAATAAATAACTCTTATCTTTAGTACAATTCTTATTTATGTAAAAAAAAATCGTGATTAAACAAAAAACCAAGATTTATTTAAAGTTAGTGTGCATGCTATATGGCGGAGGCTATATACTGTATGCACTGTAAGCCAAGATTGCACGCTCTCACGCAAATATCTAGCAATATTTTGCTAATTACTCCTTTCAAATCTAAGCTAGGAACAAGTGTGTTGCATTTTTAAAATGTATATGCCTAGGGCCACACAAAAAATAGTGGAGGCTTATGGCGGCCAGGGGTTCCCTCCATCATCGGAGTGGAATAATTCAACACCGTAAATTTGTATGTATCCTACGTTCTTCGGTATAAGACGTTTTTAACCCTTTTCTACTTACAAACGCAACAGATAAAAGTAAAATTAGTAGCGACCACAGATGTTACTCTTGTATCTCTGGTAGACCAAACCCCCATTTTATTTTTCGCGAACACTTCCTTTAATGATCTCTTTATTTGGGAACACCCTGTAAACATATTTATTTACATCCATTAAAATACAATTTCGTCTTAGTAAATCAAGTCCTAGTAAATTTTCATTGTAGCTGCATATAACGTCATCGTTTTCTAATTTTTTATAAAACTATAATATTAAAGATTCCGTTTTTCTTCTGAATGAAAAAAAAATATATAAAAATAGAAGAAAAGCAATCTTAATAGACGGGTATAAACAATATTTTTTGTTGCATCGATTAATAGAAAAAAATACATGTCAAAATAAATGAATATTACTATCAATTTTACCTAATTTTACTGATTCACCAGCCGATCGTCGAACAATGATATGATCTAAAATATGTTGAATTATATAATCATATTAAAAAGTGTTGAACAAATTCTATGAGACTATTGAAGCAAGTTCTAAGCTTTGCATTAGATTTCTTTCTAATCTATCTATATATAAATTTGGCTTGTCTGTCTGTTTGTTTGTATCCAATAAACGTCAAAACGGCTGAACCGATCGGGCCTAAATTTTTTGTGGGACATCACGTGACCACAGGGAAGGTTTATGAATGATAAAAAAAAAAATGTTTTAAAGGTTTTTAATTTTGTAAAAAAAATTAAATTCTTGAAAATCCGCGATTTAAAAAAAAAAATCCGCAAAATTTTTTTCTTCTTTGTTTTAAAATGTAAACAAAATAACATGTTCACAATTTAAATAGAAGATGGGCGCGAAGCGCCCTAAAAGCCTAGTTTATGTAAAAATGACCTTAGCACAGTTTTTCTATTGCAAATGATTGTTCTGTAAATTCTTCGGATCTTAGTAAAATGTTTGTTAAGAAACAAATGAAATATTTTGATGTCTGATTGGACCATGCATGGAAAGTTCCGGTTTTACAAGAACTTTTAAATACAAGAACGAATAATTTATATGTTGAAGGATTCGATGATTACGTAATAATTGAAATGATAAATATGTTATGTAATGAGTAATGATCAATGTCGTCTATTTCTGCATAATTTTGCATATTTTTCACTTTTTTGGAAACCTGTATTTTCAAAAATGTATTTAAACAAATTTAAACTACACCATTTATATATGTATTAATATCCTTGTGTGTGAATAAATCTTTATATAATAAAATAAATTGTTTTGAATCATATTGAATCAATTTGAAAAAGATTAAAAAACATTATATGGAATTATATTAAAATGGATTGAAATATAATTGAATTATATCTAATTTTATTGAATTATATTGAATCAATCAAATCAATATGAATTTATAAAAACAGAAGACCACGGTTGTAATCTTTTGGTAGTGATATTGAAATATTCCAACAACATCATTAATGGGTCATTCTTAGTGGGGAACTCTGCTCAAGAAGTACACTGAATTTTTTTTGTCGTTTGCTGGGGAATGGGTTCCATGTATACTTTGTAATTTTATTAAAGAAATCATATATATATTATTTATTTTTGCAACAAAAATACAAAATTACAATTATACATTTTAAGTTTTATATAACATTTGGTCTAGTAACATTTGGTCTAAGTAACATTTGGTCTAAGTAACATTTGGTCTAAATAACATTTTGTCTAAGTAACATTAGGTCTAAGTAACTTTTAGTAAGTAAATTGGTCTAAAACTACAGAATTGGTTTAAGTAACTTTAAGAAAGGAGTAAGTAACATTTTGTCCAAGTAACTTTTGGTATAAGTAATTTTTAGTAAGGAATTTGGTCTAAAACTAAACTGCCTAAAAGAGATGGTTCCGTGAAGTAGTGCGTCTACAAAAAGATGTAACAATCTTCTGTAGAATGTGAACCTTGCCCCATAAAAAATGGTTGTCAAAAGTACTTTCACTCCCATATTCATTCATACGCTACTATTGGTCTATGGTAAACAACAACAACATCAAAGAATCATGTAAATTTTCTTATTATCTAATTTATCCCGCCATTGAGTTCCTCTCAGTTCAACGTGTTCACTTAACATTTTTTTCAGACCAAATTATTTACTAAAAGTTACTTAGACCAAAAGTTATTTAGACCAAAAGTTACTTAGACCAAATGTTACTTAGACCAAATGTTACTTAGACCAAAGGTTACTAGACAAAAATGAACTAGACGAAAATGAACTAGACAAAAGTGAACTTAGACGAAAGTGTACTAGACGAAATGTTACTGAGCCCATATAATGTATCAGGACTAATCTCAGATGATTGGCCCTAGACTTCAGGGGGTCGAGAGATGGTCATCCAGAAGGTTTGGAGTTTGAAGGAGGTTTGGAAAGAGAAAGAAATAATCACAACTAGCATCACACTAAGTTAACACATTAGATCCTTTTCTTGTTTTGTTTTTTCTCGAAAAACAAACAATATCAGTTTTCTTTTATTAAAGTAATTAATGGCCCAATTATTTTCTCAAACATATAATCCAAGAAAGAAAGAAAAAATAGATTAAGATATATTTTCTAAACAAGAGACAGTAAAATCTAAATAATAAATCCCAGAGGATATCATTTCATTTATAGAGAGCAAATAATTCAGGAAGATTCATGCCCCTAAATTCTAACTCGCTATTATAATGGACAACGACAATGAATTCGATATGGTACAATTTTATCTGTCAATATGGCACAGTAAAATTACAAATGAACTTGAATTAATATTTTCACCATTCTTTTCATCAACAAATTTTTTTGGGGCAAGTATCATGAATCACTGAAATTCTCAGGCCGGCTATATATTAAATTTATCCCGCGGGTCTGAACATAAATCGCTTCAAATCTATTTATCCATTTAAAATCTATGTAAACAAGCTAAAATTTAGACAAAAACTAAACTGTAAATAAGGGTGGGACTGAATGGAACTTTTTTGATATAAAATTAAATCAGCGCGTCACTTTTTTGTAAGAAATAATTCACTATATGCAAGCAAAACCATTCTTCTTTTAAATATCCATCTTAAAACACTGAATTCAAAGTAGTTAAAATTTAAAAAATCTGTCAATAATTTAACAAATTAGTGGCAAAAAACGAAGTTTTTCGAGGAAATTTGTCAGAGTTCCCAAAATTTTTTTAAACATTTTTTAATCATACATCAAACAATACTTAAAATTTTAAAAAGCCAACAAATGGACCATATTCAGTGGTTTGAGGCACAACTTTAAATATCCATATCGACATGATTCGAAAAAATTGAAAAATCGACCTCCCTTATGGTGATCTATGATTTTTAAAAACATTCGCGCTAACCCACTTTAAAAATTAAGGAAAAAATTTCAGAGTGATTTTACTGCAGCGTGTTGGTATTTTTTGGAAAAAAATTCATATTGTCCCAAAGTTACTGTAAATGATAAAACGAAGGATGTATTTCTCTTGAATATTTGATGCATGTATATCAGATCATAATCCTAAGCTTAAGGATTAGGATTTACTACTGATCCAACATGAGATTCTAACCTACCCTCTTCAGAGAAGGAAAGGAATATGCAGACACGCAACCATAGATAAAGATAGATTGCGCATAAGACGACATTTTTCATCTTGAAAGATATAAATGTACAGAGATGTTTTAAAGATATTCCTATTATATAGATTAACTAGGTCGGTTGTGAACATTGGCTGTACTAATGTCATTGAGTACTTGTGGTGTACATGAGTTCCGTAGAGAGAAATTTAAGTTAGTTTAGTCCTTCTCATGTCCTTCTTCAGTTCTCGTCAATATGATATATTGCTCAGTGAAATATTGTTGTTCAAATAGTTCCATTCCCGGAATTATTTTACACTCTATTATGAAATCCATTAAAACACCAAACCACCCCGCTTATCATTGAAGTACACTTTGACCCCCAGAAGTATGAGTTCGCGGACTGTACAATTCTTGGCGATTTTGAGTACATAAGCTATCTATGTTTATTTATTTATCTATGCACGCAACCGACAAGGAAGAGAAACAAAACCTCGCATTATGCATAATGCACTTAACCAAAGATTCTTCTAAATAGTCTAGATTCATCACAAACTCACATTTTCTAATTTCTTTACCTTTGCAACTTGATATTGTAAACCTCAACGACAACAGGTTGCAAAAATAAAGTGATTCGAAAATTTGAGTTTTAGTATAGCAATCATGGTTCCTCCTCCCAGATGTTGTATAAGATGCTTTTTGGTCAGGTTGCTGGTACATTATAAGAACATTAAAATTTTAAACATCTAACATGATTGGGAATTTTATGTCCTCAGAATGAACGGAATATATCAAATGAGTTTTTATTTTAAAACGTGGTTATTGTTTATTGTATACTAGCTGAAGGGACCGGCGTTGCCAGTGGAAAATTTTTTTGAAAATTTATTTTTTGAAGTAAAATAATTTGTTTAGCCCCAGGCTACATGATGTAAAACAAGAATTGTGACAGAGTATCTGCAGACGTGTGAGCACCCTGTTTAATTGCTTCGACCAATATTTATTTTATTTTATTATTTTAAAAAATTTAAATTTGGAAAAATAATGAATGCTAAAAAAAGACATGTAATAATCGTTTAGATTGTATCCATTTCTAAACAAAAAAATTCTCAATAAAAAGAAATTTTTGGTATGGGGTATGCACGAAAGATTCAATATTAGAAAAAATTAACGAGATTTGTGTTAAACATATTTTTGAACTTTTTTTCTTAAAATGCGTAAATAACCTGACAAATTATCCCAGAGGAAAAACGCGTAAAGACAAATAAAAAATTTACCAAATAAAAAGGTTGAAAAAGAAACCAAGAAGAATTAATTTGCCAACAGGAAACAAATTGAATGAATAACATGTCTCTCTATGTTTTTATCTCTGGGTGTAATCTTATTTTATAATCTTATTGTTTTTCAGATTAGCATTTGTTTGGTTCCTAATTACATAAACCAATTGTAGATATTTGTTTCCCAAGTTTGATGAGATTAGGATTGCTGTTAGAATATAGAATACGAATAGATTGGACAACATGAGGGACGTGTCAATCATCATTGTTATTTTTAGATCTTTAAACAATTCATAGATCAAAGGTGTATTATTAATTCTAATTATCTTTGAAAACTTTAATTTTTGTTTATGAGAATCTTTGGACAAATTGTTTGCTGAGATATTTCAGATTTTAAATAAGATTATTAGGTGATAAATATTTTAAAATTTTACGATAACATATTTGGGTTTAAGAAGTCACATTAACACTAATCCATGAAAAATAATGAATGCATGAATTTTGTAAACGTATATTGAATTAGTTAATTATATATATATTTCACAAACAATTAAAAAATTCATTTAAAATAAAGGAATTGAGTCTTTGCCACAAACTCCGATTTTATAATCACTATAACTTTGGAACCAAATGTTGTAGACCTTAGATATTTCAAACTATGAATTCTGTTAGAACAAATAATCTAAGTTTGAAATATCAAAGGTTTACAACATCGGGTTCTAAAGATATTGGGGTTTAAATATTTGATTTTGTTCCAAAGACTCAATTCCTTTGTTGAGATTAAACGACCATTGTTTTCATTAGATCTGAAAATTCTGGGTCCTGTTGACAATCTATAGTTGTCATATGGCAGGGGACATTAGTTCCAAACACGATTTGGAACTTTCTTTGCACTAAGTGTTAGAAATGGTTTAGAAATAATTTCCTCTGTGTTGCTTAATTGTTTTTATTTATTGAATTTTGATTGTATTTATTTAACGTGCTTTCATGTTGTATTCACATCCTGTATTTGTTTACCTGAATTTTCTAAATCGAAGTTTATTTCTTCATTAAGCCCAGGAGAATAGAAGAACTCCATACTTGGACCAGGTTTACTGAAATATATCATTTCTAGAGTTTATTTTAAAAAAGGTCAAAACAATTTGGTTATAAATCGCAAATAAAATCTGAAAATTAAATAAATGAGCAGGGGTCAAGGGGGCAAGACCACCAGCATACGCGGCCCTGATATCCCATTAAAAGTAAAACTAAACCCTCTTGGAATATCTTTATTTTTATAAATTTTTATACAAAAAAGCTACTTTAAACTTTTTAACTTTGAAACTTTGAAACTTTGAAACTTTGAAACTTTGAAACTTTAAAATAGTTAAAGATATTTATCAAACTAACAGAAAATGAGCCAAATGAGCCAAATGATTAATTAAAAATACTAAGGAGCTGGTAACTATCGTCATACTTTAATTTGCAATGTATTTACATATAATGTATATTTATACGTTTGAGACCTTTAATATTTCAGAATACGAATTCACCAAGGTCAAATATACAAAGTTTAAAATATAAAAAAATACATTAACTAAGATTCGAAAATTAGAGTTGTTAGGCCAACAAGAAGTCAGTTTCTTAAAAAATCATTTTTAATTTCGATTTTTACTTAATAATGACAAAGAATGCTGGGACTAGATGGAGCTACAAACTATTTTAGAGAAACCTCTAAAATTTCTAAAACAAGTAATTAATACCCGCATCTTTTTTAACTTTAACGCACTTTGAAAATAATGCAATTTAGAAATTTAAATAATCGGTTTCAAAACGCCAAAAGGAAATCAATAAACAATTTGAAACTTTTCATGGTTGTTCGTATTATGATCTCCAAGTCAATTAAAAAACAAGAAAATTGAAAGATGTGGATTTTTTCCGTCCAAAGACTGAGTCTTTGTGTCCGCCTAGTTTACAAGAAAGGTATTTCAAACTTCAATCTTAGATTTTTCTGCTCAAGTAAACTGAAAGCGGATTTTTTCCAAAAATATTTGAAACTGGGTAAAAAAAACAATTTATTGATTTTATTTAGAAATTTTGATAAAAATGAAAAAAAACTATATATAGATCTAATAATGTTCAGCGGTGTATTGAGATAAAGGGGGGGGGGGCTTTTTCAGAATTTAGAAATCTAATTTTAGTTTTGATAATATTAAGGTGTAAAGTAGGGGGGCAATCAAACGCATTTGTTACAAAAGGTGGAGATGTGGGGGGGGGGGGGTTTTTTCGTCATCAACGGGGTGGAGAGAGGGGAATCATTTTTTACTCCGCAAATTTTGTCGACTCTGAAACAAAGGTTGTGAGAACTGTTTCCATGAATCATAAAGAGGGAGTGCAAAAGCAGATTATATCCTGGGGCATTTTATAAGCCCCCCCCCCCCCCCAACCATATTATGGTCACACGCCTGTACAGAGAGCACGTAGAAAAAGTGAGAGCTGTAGCTAGATGAATGAATGTCTAGAGAAGGAGAAACGGAGATTTCTCTTCAACAAGTGCTGCTGACAACATGAGAAATATTTCATTGTTTTATTCTTTATTTTGTAAAAAGAAATTAAAAATTAGACCGTATTTTGATAAGTAAATTGAAAGAAAAAAGAGCCTGAAACTGAAACATATAACAATACCTTGATATTTTTAGGTTACAGGAACATTTTCTTATTCTCTGAATACGTACTGAGTGTTGGGGGTTCTGATAAACACTGGTGGAGGTCCTAGCCCCCCCCCCCTCTCCCTCGCACCTACCCCTGTGCCCCTCTCTTCTCTTTTTGGAGGCTGCCAGCCTCAAACCTTATTCAGAGGTTGTGCACATTGCGCCCTCCTTTCTTCCTAATTAAACAGTGTGAGTAACAAAAAGCAATTACAATGAGTAAATTTTAAATTGTTTGAAAGGGAAATTTTAACGTCAAACCATAAAGACCTAAAGTATAACGAAATTTTTCCTGTCGTTTTCGTATGTTTAACCAAACTTGTTTAATTGTACAAGGGATTATAACATTTGAAATAGATCTAAACATATATAAAACGCCATGATGAGAGGGTGGGGGGTGGTAGGCACGCCACACCCATTTCTCTTCCCGTCCGCAACAATAAAATTTTTTTGTATATACCTGCGGATGTTTTTAAAGGTAGAGATAAGATAGACAGATAGATGTAATATTTCTGATAAAGAATTATAAGGATTCCTATCATAGAGAGTAGAATATATAGAGAGGAATTTACTAGAAAAAAGTGTAAAACGGCCATTTTGTTGTACTGTTTCCATACTGCAGGTGTACTTCACATATTTATGCTATATAACCTGTTGGGCCCTGGAATATCATTTTATAGAAAATCTCAAATTATTGTTAAAATGAAACCCAAATTATGAAATAGGCTGGTTTCATAACTGACCAATGATCATTTCACATAGACTCTATGCCTTTCACTTTACAAATGATGATTTTCCGTTATAACTATAAATCAAATGATGTTTTTATTCACCTAATTCATTATAAAGTTTATTTAACAGTTTAAAAAATTCGAAATTGAAATGGATAGTCTAGGGAACATACTGTATTAATGTACTCTACTGCATATAATTTGTAAGCATTTACATGACTTGTACACTTTGAACTCCCTTTCAGGCTGAAAGGGACTGAAAAAATTCATACCGGAGATTCTTTTAATTCCTCTCTATATATTCTATTCTCTATGATTCCTATACATCGTTGTGGAGTGTAGATTTCAGATGTCCACTGGAAATCAAGTTCAGCGGTTGAATTGCTGCAGACTATAGCCGGTTATCCAGTTATCCATGTTGCGAAGATATTAGGGCTAGAAAATTAGAATTAGTTGCAAGTGTTCAGTTCCGTTATTCAATAAACTCTTCTCGAAAATTGGAAAATAAACCTATAGCTTTATTGTATATTTTTTTATATCTAAAATTTCGTAATATAGTTTGAATAAAAAATACGAGAATTTCTTTATCAGCAAAACGTTTCCGGATTATATCAAAAGTTTTTACAGTAATCAACGTGATCAGAAATTATGAATAAAGATGAATGTTATTGTGGAAAACTTTTTATTTGTACTAGATAAATTATGACTAAACCAGCTGATATGGTTTATGCTGAACCATGAATGAGCGAAAGCATTTTATCGAAAAATAATATTAACTGAGTTGGGAACCCTTGTTTTGTGGATAAATTTAATCTGTATTTGATATCTGCAGTGTTGACCCTCAAATTAAAAGTGTCCATGCTGTGGATTGTTCCACTAATTGCAAGGGGCTGATCTTTTTGGAATTAAAAAGTCTGAAGAAAATTGTAGAATCCTCCTTTAGGCCACTTATACAGATCGAGAGAGTTATTTATTTTTGATATTTTCAAGGGTTTGTAGTCTAAAGAGAAATATCCACATCAGGCGCGTATACAGGTGGTGGTGGGGGGGGGGGGGTTAA